>NC_056735.1:1795920979-1796080979 GCF_019279795.1 Protopterus annectens | reverse complement strand
ACTGCTGTCCTTCCAAATCTCCTGCCTGACTATGCCAGATAGCTTTCAAACTCTCTGCAATTTAGTAGCCTACCTCTTAGACTACACAAATTTATACTTATTTTTGTGGCATGTTGGCAAATTGGGCCAGGAAGCATACACGTCTATAAATTCCTATATTTTTGCTGCTGTGCACCTATAACATAAGGCCTAGAGTACAGCCTATGCTTGTCTCTGATAGTTCATTGCTGCCAACTCACTCTTGAGACCTGAGTCAGTATGCGAATGTCTCTGCTTTGCAGGTAACCATGTTATAGAAATCATGCTGTAGGTATGTATCATAGGTTACTCTTTTTGCTCCTCATATAAATGGCATAATTTTTTAGAAAATCCTTTTTGATGTGATTTATGGTGGAATTTCCTGCTTTACCATCATTTATTCTGTTTTTTCATCATTTTTTAGAGGAGATTGCCTACGGGTGAGTGCCTACATTGTGCATGAAGAAAAGCAAGATTATGCTTTATGTTCTGCATGGCCATTGCAGGGAACACTGACTGGTACCCTATGATGTGCAACATATAACATTCATTTATTTAAGCTGCAACTAAAAGAATTCCTCTCCGACTCCTGGTTTTGCACTTGCTGCTCTCCTTGCTAAAATTTCAGCTCCTTCTGCTCTAATACCTATATAAATCATATCTTTCCTTTTCCTTGTTTTTATTTCTCCTAGTCCTAACTTATTTCTACTCTTAAAGTTGCTTCCACTCATTATTTCTCCTGCCACCCATATCTACTCCACTTATTACTTCTAGAAATACTTTTTTCACTTTCTCTACTCTTTCTTTCTTCTTTCTTATCCACAGTATGAATTTTCCACTCTGACATTTGCTTTATAAGTGAGTAATAAATGTTCACACTTATAACACGTCAACATGTTTCAATGTTATGTGATATTGTATTTATTTTGTTTTAATGATGGCATATGAGTATTGTTCTCCATGTCATATGTGCATTAATATTTGTATTAATCTATGTATTTACAGTATATTGCAATATGATGTCAATTGTCACCTATGTATATGTATTTTCTCTTCTTTCACTTGTGCAGCTTTTCTCCCTGGTCCTCCGCAAAAATGAATAAACTTAACCAGTAGGACTTTCCCAGTAACCAAATGTCAATAATTAATGTTGTTTTTCTTTCGGCTTTTCCCAGTCAGGGGTCGCCACAGTGGAACTCCGGTCCGCTAATGATTGGCAGTCGATTTTATGGTGCCGAGGTGCCAGCCTGATGCCCAACCTTCAACAAAGGCATGCTCATTCACGCATGTCTTTCGAATGCCACGCAATCATGGGGAGGACATGCAGACTCCACACAGAAGGCGCTCCAGCCGAGAATAGAATGGGAGAACCTCGTGCTGTGAGGCAATAACACTACCACTGCACCACCACGGCTTAAATTACTAAATAAATAAATAAATGTTAAAATGTGAATGTACCCTATGACCTGGCAGAGGAGTTGTCCAGGATGTAGAATAATGCAGGCTTTGTTTGATGACCTGCAGCACAGGGATCCTGTTGATCTCTGCATATGGAAGGGCAGAAGCTAGGCAATAAGGCTCTGAATAGTATGCAGGCAATAAAGCCCAGCAAGGAGGATGTTATCAGGGAATAAAATGGACTGTCCAGGGGTGTTGTGAGGCCTGACACCTGGAAGTTCCATATTTTTTATACATATTTTTGAAGCAAAATAGTTCCTCTTCCTAATTTTTCAAACCTGCTGTAGCATATGTAATTGTTGTTTGAGGAAGTATTTTGCATCAATGTATCTTATATACTGTGTAAGTATTTAATGTATATACACACACACACACACACACACGCACACGCACACACACACACACACACACACACACACACACACACACACACACACACACACACACACAAGCTCAGAAATTACAGCTACCTTCTAGACTGAATACCATTTATATGTCTCGCTGTGATCAAATGAATGAAAAAAAAAATCATACAGGCCAAGGCATTGCACCCCACTCCTCCAGCCATACAGCTCAACTTCTCTAATTTTGCCTTGTTTATTAAAAATGTTTGATTTCATGGGAATTACTTAAAAATTATCATCAGTCAATAAACAATGACAATTTCAGGTTTATTTTCTTGCCAAGGGACAGTACCTAGCTGATGGGGCACATAGGATATGTGCGAGGAGAAACGCTGTACAGTAAAGCATAGAATAAATGATACATGGTAACAACTTATCCACAATCCACTGTTAAAAATGAAAGACTATTTCCCTACAAAAACAGTAATTGCCATAATCTTATGCATCTTGGCAATGTTCACAACACAGAAACATTACTAACTGGTCATGCTTTGTTGAAGAGTTGCAGTGCTACAGTATGAAAAGTCAAGGGGCTAGCTATCAATACAACAGAGATGCGAAAATGTCACGCATAAATACTTTGTGCCTCAAGAGAAAGAAGAATATCATTAACCCAAGTTCAAGAACAGAAAGTCTGTCTTATTTTATTCTGTGCTGCATTGCAGGGAAAAATATTTTAAACAAATGCAGCATATTCTGCCAGCATTCAATATAAAACACACATCTTGCCACTGCAGAAACTGGTTAATAGCAAAATAGTGTAAATATCTGTTAAAAGATCTTGGAAGTAGAAGCAGGAGTGGTCAGTTAACAGCTGCTGCATTACAATAATAGTTTTGACAGCTAAGGAGGAATTTGGGAGAGGGTCTGTCGCCCCCTTGTGATAAAAATCAGATGTCTTAGAACATGCAGTTCAGATAGTATATTTTGTTGACCATTTACAAATAGTGTTAAAGAGGTAAAAGTTGGGTGTCCACAGTGATGCAGAGGTTAGCGTTGCTGACTCACAGCAAGAGGTTCTCTGGTTCAATTCTCGGCTGGGGTGCCTTCTCTGCGGAGTCTGCATGTCCTCCCTGTGGTTGCGTGGGTTTCCTCCGGGTGCTCCGGTTTCATCCCAAAGACATGCAGTAGGTGGAATGGGCACTCTAAACTGGGTCTAGGTGTGAGTTTGTGCATGTGTGTGTGCCTTCTGTGGAAGGTTGGTGCCGGGCTGGCAACTCAACACTGTAAAACTCCACTGCCAGTGATGAGCAGACAGATGATCTGCTGTGGCGACCCCTAACCGTGAAAAGAAGAAGAAGTTGAAGAGGTAAAAGTTGCTTTGAGAACTGAAGTTGAGTAATTCATGCATAAAAGAGAAAATGAAAATCAGTACCAGAAACTGTGCAACATGACTGTGATTCACACTGCTGCCATTCTATTTACATGGAAAAAATGATTTCCTTACATGTAGCATCTGGGACTTGAAGTGGATTATGGGAAAACCGCCAAGATCACTTTACATTGAGCTATAGTAACCATGGCCACTTAATGACTGTGATGCATTAAAACAGAATACAAAAATATAGTGAAATAACTCATGAGATACAATGGCAAACATAATTTATTTACCTACACTTTTTGTCAACCAGGTTAATCCCAGTTTTCTACTGATTCTTTTTAGGGGAGACCTGATGTGGTATTCATACTGACTAGGGGAAATTAGGCCAGGACACCAGGGAACTTCCCCTACTCTTTTTGATAAGCATTCTTGGATCTTGTACATCCTCCTGGTGTAACCATCAGCTCAGACAGATGGTGTCTTGGCTTAATATCTCATCTGAAGGATGGCACAGCCAGTGCTGCAGCACCCCTTAACCTGAACTGTAGTGTTGGTACTGGAAAATTAATCCAACTACCTGGCATGATAATAGAACCAACAAAGGATCTGCACCAAGGGCAAATGTTCCAGCTGTTGAGCTACCTAGACTGTGAATGATTACATTAATTTTCTAGTGCCCACCAAGGAAAACAGCACTGATAAAACAAGCACTATACCAAACACATGAAGCAACATGAACTCCCTAGTACTCTATATATAATCTGCTGAAATAACACCAATAGAAATAATTTAGATCTGAATGTTTTGGGGTGGCACCATACTTCTCATCTTATTTGGTCAAGAATTCTGGACAAAGCCAAAAATAATGGGGGATAAAATCAGGACAATTTTTAAAAATGAGTCTATTTCACTTATAAGGTTAAAAGAAGGACCTGTTTTGCATCAATATGCTTTTTTTTTAAGAATAAGTATAATACTGTAATCATTAGCAATTTACCAGAAAATCAAAAATGTTATGAGGAAAGGACAAACATTTGAAGCAAAATCAGGGACATTCTGTAAAGATAGTAACAACTGCGAAGTAGGGATAGCATTCAAAAAGGAATGTCTGGTCACAATAACCAGTTCTGGGATTTGAATGTTTTTTTTTTTTTTTTTTGGTGAACGGGATTTTAAATGATGCAGCTATAATTTTATGAAAGTTATTATATCTGTTTATGAACAAGTCTCAGTAGAAGACTTTAAGAATTTGTAGTTTTAATGACTGAGATAATTAAAACTTCATATCCTTAAATTCTTAAGCTGAGGCTTCTTCATTTTCAGTAAGGTATTACAGTATTATAACACTGCAGTGGTGGTGCTGCGGTAGCGTTGTTGCCTCACAGTTAGATGTTGCCCATTCATTTCTCAGTTAGACTGTCTTCTGTGTAGCGACATGCATGAATGGGCGTTCCTTTGTTGGAGGTTGTGCGTTAGGCCTGGTAAGCCAGTACGTAAAAATCTACTGCCAATCATTAGCGGACTGGAGTTCCGCTATGGCGACCCCTAACTGGGAAAAGCCGAAAGACACATTACAGTATTATAACATTCAATTAAAGAAACCGCCTTCACAGTCAACTTTCCATCTTCAAAATATCGAGCACTGTATTACCTCTCATAAGGTAGAACAAAAGGACACAATGTGAAACATTCCCTAGCAACTATAGAGGGAACTCACAGCATGGTTAATATGTTACTTTAGACTTGTTTTACCACATACCCAGTTCTTCAACCATTACAGATTCTCAGGAGAAACATCTCATGTTACAGACGTCCAAGCCTCCCCCCAAAAAAACAAAATCGAATCCAATCAGCTTCATGCAATCAAGCAAAACAGGTAAGAGCAGTTTTGCAACAACATGAATATTAAACCATCCACAACACCAACAACCAAAAGAATTAATGAAACATTAGCCATAGTTAACCTTACATCTTCAGAATGCTACACTACCTTGTACAATGTGCGACAGATGAGTAAAATGTGACATTTTCTAACAAGTAGGAAGGAGGACCATACCATTGTTAAACTGTCGACCTTATATTTATAAAAATTTTCTTTAATAACCCCTTTCTCACTTTGCTTGCCAGATAGTGACTTGTTTCTAATGCAAAAGTTTCCTTTTACACCATTAATAAGACATAAAAGTTATACAGCAGTTGTAACGTGTTTTATCAAACACTTTGCTGTACAAACATTAGAGATTTGAGAGTAAGCTGAAAAGGTTCAGGACACCACCACCCCCCGTCTCACACACACACACACACACACACACACACACACACACACACACACACACACACACACACACACACACACACACACACACACACACACACACAAAATAAGCAAATTATTCTCATATTCACTCTTACTCTAGTTATAAATTCTCAGTGACAAGTAGCTTTTTCCCTTTCTCCCAGTCTCTGCTATTATTACTTCATTCTATCCATTACATTGCTAATACTTTGTTCTTTGACCTAAACACGTGTGCGTACACAAGTCCGTTATAGCCACTTGTATGACTGTACACCTCAGATATTTGCTTAACATCAAGCTAGTGAATAAATTCATAAATTATGTCCCACAAATGTGTGTTTGTGTGTGTGTGTGTGTGTGTGTGTGTGTGTGTGTGTGTGTGTGTGTGTGTGTGTGTGTGTGTGTGTGTGTGTGTGTGTGTGTGTGTGTGTGTGTGTGTGTGTGTGAGAGCTCATGTATGTATGACCTCTGATGGCTTAATGCCCTGTTTTGGATTATTTGCAATGCCTTACACCGTTTGAGTACTGGGGTAAGCCCTGGCAATTACCCTCTACCCTCTACCCTCTCAATTTCTTAGTTTAAGAATTAGGAGAGGCAACAAAATCAGGAAAAGCTTTTAAAAATTTCTCTGAAATACTTAGAAAGTTGATAGAACAACAAGCTTTGTATTAACAAGCATTTTCTGAAGGACACATTGTACAAAGAACAGACCAAAATGCTTCTCAATTTACAAAGCCATGCATCTAGAGCATTTCTCCCCAGGCCTCCACTGAAAATTGGCTCTTTCCAGGTTGGACTTTCCCGGTTAACAAATGTTAAATAAATAAAATTTCTTTGTTCAAGAATTCTGCACAAAGTAAAAAATAATGGGATAAAAAGGGACACATTTTTAAATACTGTGCCTTTTGTTAACCAGGTAAACCCAGAGAGCAAAGTGCCCCTTACTGGTGTGACCCAGGGCACTGTCTGGTTAAGTGACTTGCTTAAAGTCAGAAGGTAGACAAACGCAGGTGAAAGAATTCAAACAATAATTGTTAATACTATAGCTGGTTCAACAGGCACTCTCTCAACCTCAAACCTAAGGAGCAAAAAAAAACAAAAAGAGGGTTTTCAAAGTTAAAGACTAAAAAAACAAATATTTAAATATTCTCTGTTCTAAAACTCTAGCAAGCTGCTTGCTACAAATTACCATAAAGGCTTTGTGAAGAGCCAGTGCTGCTGGATATCTGCATGTGTGAAAACTGGGAGCTGTGGTGGTGTGAGTATGCGTCTGCTGGGACACAGCCTCAGTAGTAGTTTCAGCACTGTGGGATGATCTTCTGGACATGTCCAGGATATGCATGGTAGAGAGTTGGGCATCCTGTGCTTGCATTCACTCATGAGCACTGCCTCTACTAGGAGTTGAACGGGTTATGCCACAGCTCTAGCTAGATGCTGGCATTCTGTAAGATGGTGAGTGATGCAACAACCATTCGTGCCACTGCTGCAACTGCCAGATCCCCAGGTACATCATCTCCTGGCCATAGTCACCTCCACAAAAGATGTACCTATGGAAGTACTAGCACTGTGTGACTGTGCTCCAGGCTGTCCATGGCCATGATGGCCAATGCTCATGAAGGTAATGAAGGACTGGCTGCACATGATGCACAGCAGGTGAAAATGAAAGGACATGGCATATACCAGCATGCAGAGATGGCATCAGACATAAGTGAACTAGGCAACAGCCTATGGTACTATGCAAGATTCTATGTCAGGGGTGTATTTTTCATTTTTCTTTCCCTTATAGTTCCCCCTTTTAAATTGTGCCAGCCAGGCTGTGAGAGATACACAGTAAACTTTGTGGCACTACTCTTGCCCACCTGTAACTAAATGTCTGCATTTTTAATCAGTACTGTTGTGCACTCCACTGTCTGTCTTAATTATTTATTTCTGTGACACGTTTGTTTAAAAGATAACAAACCATGTTAATGTTCACAGTTACAAACATTATACATTACATATATTCTTTTATACAATTATCATCAATCCAACATTACATAAAGTGATCAATTCCTGCCTTCCCTTAAGCTCACTCCTCCTCCTCCAAAACGTTATTATGCATGTTATTTTTTTCACAATTTCCATTTTTTTCTATGCAATTTAGTCCTATCCTTTCCTAAAGATCCTACTTCCCGCTCTTTTCTCTCTGTTACAATGTTCATTACTTCAAATGCAGTTGGTTTATACTTTGATTTCCATTTTCTAGTAATTGCATTTTTTGGAAGCCACCAAAATTAAACTTGGCAAGATCTTACTATGTCTGGGCAATTCAGATCCTGTAATCCAGCACAAAAAATAATTTCCTTAGTTACACCCATTTGCTCACTCAGCATTTCTGGCAGAATACTGTTTAGGAAATTTTTCAAGTCTGCCATCACATTACACTCCCAAAATATATGTTCTCAGTTATCTAGTTCTTCCTCATCATATCTCCAACTTTTGCCATCTACCTGAGGAAAAATTCACTGGAGACTTCTTGGGGGTATAAAAAAATATGCAAACACTTCCAGGCAAAATTGTAAATCTTCCAGACATTGTTGCATATTTGGGAGACATGCATATGTCCTCTCATTATTTCATTCTGTGTTGCTTACCAGATCTCTCTTCCCAACATTTCCTAACCTTGTATGATTGATTCCTGTAGTTATTGTGCAATATTTTATATGCCATACTAATTATCCCTTTTCTAACAGCAGCTCCTGTTCTAGATTCAACTAAAATTTGACCAGAGCAGGTCTTTCCCTTAGGATTCCCCTATCCATTTGTCTTTGCCTATATTTTAACATCAATCCCTGATAGGGAAGGCAGTCTCTATCCTGCAAGTCCCAATGTCTTTTTGACCTCTTCCCAAACTACTACCTTTCCCTCTCTAGTTATTTTTGTACAATTCCTTGGTTCCTTTGCCAGTTTTCTTCCATAAATTCCAGCCTCCTAATTGCAGTCATCCTGATTTATCAGCAGAATCTCCTCTCTCCAGTCTCATGTTGGCTTAGCTCTTGAATACTTATGAATATAATATTCTGTATGGTGTTTCAAGCATGGGCATTAAAGCCCTTCTAGCTTGCCAATATGCCAAAACACTTGTTACCATAATAAATGTCCAGGCTGTTCTTAAAAATATCTAAACTAGTACTTGCTTTAATGTAATTTGGTAGTCTGTTCCAAGCATCAGCTACTCTGTCAGAGAACCAATTAGTACACTTCTCATTCCTATAGAATCTTCTACATAGGTTATCTAGCGATTCTCTAGTAATTTTTGATAACACCAAACATTCCCAGATGTAGTTGTCCCTAAATGCCCTATATCCCTGAATAAGATCTCCTCTTAAATATCTATAAGAGACACTGTACAAATTCAGATATTTTAGCCTTTCATAATAACTTAGATTTTCATATCCACGGATGCCCTTAGTAGATTTCCGCTGTACTCTTTCCAGTTTATTCATGCTTGTTTTCCTATAGGGTTTCTATATTACTATTCCATATTCAAGTTTGGGTCTAATGTAACTAACAAATAATGACTTCATTATGTTTGATTTCCTAGACTTTATAAATCTTTTTATACAACCTATAGTTCTATAACTATCATTAGCCAATTGGTTTATATGATTAGGAAAAACTCATAGCTAAATCTACCCATATACCCAGGTCTTTAAATGAGTCCACAGTTTCAATCACTGTGTGCTGTATTAAATATTCACCTTTCAGTTTACGTCTCCCAAATCTCATATGCTTAGTTTTTTATGTATTTATCAACATATTATTCTCCTGTGCCCAAATGGTCAATTTAGTCAAATTATTTTGCAGACATGCTTTATCGGCACTATATCACATAATCAAAATTCTAACATATCGAACACCATAAGCTCGAACTTGGAATTTTGAAATGTGATAACATCGAACACTCAGAATAGCAAAGTTTTTCCCATTCGCTGTTCTGAGAAACATACACACAAAAACCAAACAGGTGGTGCAATAGTGCTCAAAACAAAACTAAGAAATCAAAAATGAGCACTAATGTTGTGAGTCCTCAGAAACAGTTTATTGGAATAAAAGTTTAGCGCTTTCATCAATACAATTGACTTCTTCAGAACAAGAAAACATAATTCAAAATGGGTTTAAATAATAAGTGCTATACAATAATTGGTTCTCCTTCCACCAATAATATGACTTAATATTCCTGTTCATGAATATTTGATACAACTCATGAATATTAAATACCTGATGTTAAAAAGCACCCCAGAGACTTGTTCTTATAGTGCAATAATTTGGAAAATGTAAAAGAATCGACCTGAACTCTTGAAAAGATTACTACAGTATATGCCAACATTCAACAAAGCCTTCATAAATATAAAAATATTATTAAAATACAAGTATTATAATATGTTATATAGGGAAAAAAATATATATATAACTGATAGTTATAAAACTGTTAAACTTGTCCTGCCTTCTCTTTGAGAATAGGCAGGATGGTCAAATGCTCATTTAAACCTGGGGGGAAATCGGCAGCTAACCTTAATTGCCATAATAATTCTTTTTTATTTAAAACATTTTGCCAATACCCCCCCCCCCCCGGCTTCCACATGAACAAAATCAAGAATAGCAAACTTAAAACCACAAAAATCAGCACACAACATACTATGTTTGTATAAAGCATTAGTTTCCTTTTTGCTTTTTATGTCATATAAATGCTCATATATCCTGGTTTTGAATAGCCTCTCTGTCTTTCCGACATAAAAAAAAAGAACAGGTATTACACCTAGCAATATACACCAGCTTGCTGGAAAGACAGTTGCCCCTTCTCAGAAATACAATACTTTTGTTCTGATTCTCAATATTAATGGAACTATCCTGCAGAATATATGAACAATAAGAACATCTACCACAAGGTCTACTCCCACTTAGTTTCATCTGTGCACCTTGATGGTTAGTACCTCTCTCCAAGGCTGATTTTAAATTGGGACCTATTTTGGTAGAAAGCATAGGTTTGTCACCCACCACCTGAAACACTTCACTGTTGGTTTTAAATATGTTCCAGTTTTTACATATTATTCCCTTAACCTGAGAATACAATGGACTATATTGGACAACACATACTTGCTGAAAATTAGTTTTATTATCTTTGTTAGTCCTTACTGTTGTATTATTTATTGTGTTTAGTCCCTTACCCAACAATGGTGTATAGTTTTTGCCCCATTCATCCAAGACACCTGTAAGAATATGATCAATAAACTCCCCTGGATAACCCCATTCAAGGAATATGTCCTTCAAAAATGCAAATTCCTTAATCACATCACTTTTTAACGATGTCATCCTAGCAATCCTGATAGCCTGAACTTTGATAATGCTTTTCTTCTGGAATATAGGATGATGGCTATCAAAGTGTAAATATCTATTACAGAATGTATTTTTATGATAAATTCTGGAAATTAATTTGTCTTGGTCCTTTAATATCTTAGTATCTAGGAAATTAATCTCTTGGTCATGAAAATCAAAGGTGAATTTGAAGTTGAGGATGGTCATATAACTCGTGTACCACACGATGAGGGTGATGTTGATAATGTAAATTTTGATTTGACATGTGAAGGTGGAAATTTTAGGAAGGAGGATGGGGTCAATTTAGTGGATTATCAGGATTTTCCACTTCCGAGATGCTCAGAAAGAATAGTCAGTCGCAAACAAGAGACATATCAAACTTACAGCAAAATAGCACAACAACACAAAGGTCTTCCCAGGAGGTAGATGTACCAGACTCAACCGACCAAAAAAACAATGTTCGACATATATAAAATGAGTTTCATATATATAATTATACTGGAACTATTATTACTGAAGAATTTTTTTCTTTATTCTCTAAGGGATTCAAATTTGTCCCCACTAAAATACCGGATATAGCAAGAACAATGGTGGATTTACAATTGTATTTGAGAAAATTAAATTTAAAAATAATGTTTTCAGATAAGGATATTAACAACTCTACCAAGAACTCTAATAAAACACTCAAGAAAAGTAGTATCTTTAATCCCCCTTCTCATCCACTTATTACAGCTTTTGAAAAAATAGTTAAGGAAGATATTTATAAGATATGGGGGGAGAAAAGAAGAATATTTTCAAATTTAAGTCAAAAAGAAAAAGGTTTGTTGAAAAATCTAAGAGAAGATAGGAGTATACGCATCATGACACCTGATAAGGGTGGAGGAATTATATTATATAACTCCGAAGATTATACCAATGCTATGCAGGATATCCTGTTTAATGTTGAAAATTATTCTCCATGTTCTAAGAATGAGATTCATATTTCATACCAAAGGGTGGATAGTTTTTTGTATGAATATCTCATGGACCAAAGGATTTCTAAAACAGAGTATGACTTTCTTTTGAATTTACATCCTAAAATTCCTGTTTTTTTGGTATACCCAAGGTACACAATAACCTTAAAAAACCACCCTTCAGGCCGATTGTAGCAGCTGCAGGTTCTAAAATACATAACCTGGCGGTATATGTAGATAGGAAATTAAAACATATTGTAGAACTGTTTCCACATCCAATAAAGGACTCCTGGGATTTTCTTGGACAACTAAAACGTGAACTGTGGTATCCCAATTGTTTTTTTCTCACTATAGACATTCAGGATTTATTCTCATGTATTCCAAAACAGGAAGGATTAAGTTTTTTTGAAGAAATACTCTTTACTTGTTCCTCTTTGACTTCCGATGAAATTAGTTTAACATGCGAACTTATGAGTCTTATCCTGGAAAACAACTATGTATATTTTGAGGGGGAATACTTCCAACAATTAAAGGGAGTTGCGATGGGAGCGGCCTTTGCCCCTTTGTATGCCAACCTAGTCCTTTTAGGTTGGGAAAGAGAGCATGTTTTTCAAAGTGAGTTTTCTTCTAATGTATTATTTTACATCAGGTTTTTGGATGATATTTTTATTTTATGGAAAGGAACCTCTGAAATTATACCGTCATTCATCCAATATTTAAATGAGACCACTAATTTTTTAAAATTCATCTTTGATTTTCATGACCAAGAGATTAATGTCCTAGATACTAAGATATTAAAGGACCAAGACAAATTCATTTCCAGAATTTATCATAAAAATACCTTCTGTAATAGTTATTTACACTTTGATAGCCATCATCCTATATTCCAGAACAAAAGCATTATCAAAGGTCAGTCTACCAGGATTGCTAGAATGACATCAATAAAAAGTGATGTGATCAAGGAATTTGCATTTTTGAAGGACATGTTCCTTGAAAGGGGTTATCCAGGGGAGTTTATTGATCATATTCTTACAGATGTCTTGAAAGAATGGGGCAAAAAATATACACGATTGTTGGGTAAGGGACTAAACACAATAAATAATACAACAGTAAGGACTAACAAAGATAATAAAACTGATTTTCAGCAAGCATGTGTTGTCCAATATAGTCCATTGTATTCTCAGGTTAAGGGAATAATACGTAAAAATTGGAACATTTTTAAAACCAACAGTGAAGTGTTTCAGGTGGTGGATGGCAAACCTATGTTTTCTACCAAAATAGGTCCCAATTTAAAATCAGCCTTGGAGAGAGGTACTAACCATCAAGGTGCACAGATGAAACTAAGTGGGAGTAGACCGTGTGGTAGATGTTCTTATTGTTCATATATTCTGCAGGATAGCTCAATTAATATTGAGAATCAGAACAAAAGTATTGTATTTCTGAGAAGGGGCAACTGTCTTTCCAGCAAGCTGGTGTATATTGCTAGGTGTAATACCTATTCCTCTTTTTATGTCGGAAAGACAAAGAGGCTATTCAAAACCAGGATATATGAGCATTTATATGACATAAAAAGCAAAAAGGAAACTAATGCTTTATATAAACATAATATGTCGTGTGCTGATTTTTGTGGTTTTAAGTTTGCTATTCTTTATTTTGTTCATGTGGAAGCCGGGGGGGGGGGAGATTGGCAAAATATTTTAAATAAAAAAGAATTATTATGGCAATTAAGGTTAGCTGCCGATTTCCCCCCAGGTTTAAATGAGCATTTGACCATTCTGCCTATTCTCAAAGAGAAGGCAGGACAAGTTTAACAGTTTTATAACTATCAGTTATATATATATATATATATATATCTTTTCCATATATAACATATTATAATAGTTGTATTTTAATAATATTTTTATATTTATGAAGGCTTTGTTGAATGTTGGCATATACTGTAATAATCTTTTCAAGAGTTCAGGTCGATTCTTTTATATTTTCCAAATTATTGCACTATAAGAACAAGTCTCTGGGGTGCTTTTTAACATCAGGTATTTAATATTCATGAGTTGTATCAAATATTCATGAACAGGAATATTAAGTCATATTATTAGTGGAAGGAGAACCAATTATTGTATAGTACTTATTATTTAAACCTGTTTTGATTTATGTTTTCTTGTTCTGAAGAAGTCAATTGTATTGACGAAAACATACACACAACACAAACACACCAAAATAAATAATCCACACACATACACTTAACAAAACCTTACTTCTAACCCTACACTAAACCGTACATACATTCCTATCTATCCACTAACCTTATCCCGCACCCTAACCTTAAGGTCCGTAACTATCGCACCACAGTGGAAGAAATAGTGAAGCCATGGAATGGCCCACCGAAATCTTGCCCTAGGTAAGAATTTGATTTTCTGTGGCTTCGTTATTTTCAGCCTTCGATGTAGTGGATTCGATATTATAACATTCAAAGTTTTGCAACTTTTATGTTATAATATAGACCCACCTTATCTGTAAAACTTGTAATCAGTTTACCCAATTTCAGGTCATCATCATATAGACTGTAGAACACCTCAGATGAAAAAGTAAGGTCTGAAAGATACAATCTAAACAAGTAAGGGCCTAGTACAGAGTCCGGTGGGACACCTTGACTGTAACCAAAGATTTCACCTGTTCAGTTGGTGTGTGATACTTGCCATGTCCTATCTGTAAGCCAGGCAGCTATCGATCTTATCAACAGTACATCAATACCTAGTTGTACTAATTTATTGGTCAGTATCTTGTGCATGATCCTGTCAAATGCTGAAGTTAAATCTATATAAATCACATCACAGCACAATTTTTCATTCATACCTGTTATTATATTGTTATAGAACATCATGTTACATGTGGTAATAGATCTATTTTCAACATATGCATGCTGATATATGGTTTCAAGTCCCAATCTATCCAGTTCTGACAATAACTTATCTAATATTACCTTCTCCATTATTTTTCCACAACATGAAAGTAGACTTAAGAGTCTATATGATTCTGGGTTTGTCCTACTCCCCTTTCCCTTAAAGACAGGTTTAATAAGTGCATGTCTCCAATCTTGAGGAATCTCCCTATATTTATATGACCTAGTAAATAATAGATGTAATGGCAGTGTAAGTTCTTGCTTAAGTGTTCTCAGGTCATTGTTACTTATTCTGTCTCCTCCCTGTGCTTTGTTTGGATCTAGTTTGCACAGTTCTTTTTCAATATAATCTAATTTAATTCCAGTATCTGGGGTTATCTGGATGTCACTAGAACAATTTACCACCCCTTTTGTGGAGCCAAACTGTTTTGCATAAGATTTTGTAAATATATCTATAATCTGTTGTGTCTGAGAATGCATTTTAGAATCTGCACACAGTTTATCAGTTTGTGTATCTTTACTCTTTCCACATCTTATGTATCTATAAAAAGGTTTCATATTATGCTCAATATCTTTATATAAATTTTCTTCAAATTTTTCTTGATCTTGTCTAACACTATGCCTAATCTGTTTGTCCAGCTTGTTTATTTCAGTTTTCAAAGTTGTAGTTCAACCTCTCTTCCATTTCCTATATTTTTGTCTCTCACCTTAATCAAGTATCTTGTTCTTATGGAAATATACCCCCTGATGTTGCATACCTAGATCCTGATGTTAAACATTTTTATGACTTTTTGCACTCAAACAATTTCTCTTTCAAAACTTTCCACATTCCATCTGCAGTTTTTCCACTGAACACCTCACTTCAGTTAGTTTTATATAGTAACTGTTTTGCTTCCCTATAATCTGTAATTAACCTTCTGTACATTGACTTAGTTTTCAGTTTGGCAGAATTATCTAGCAACAAATTAACCTTTATGACCCCATGATCACTGCACATCAATGGTGGTAAAACTTGACTTGAAGTTACAGTAATTTCTTTGGGAACACAAATAATATCTAGTATATTCCATCCCCTGGTAGGTTTTTTTACAATCTGAAGCATTTGTTGTTCCTGAATATACTCTGTTGAATAATTTCTTTACTAACGTTGTTGAATCAATATTATTCCAGTCTGTTTCTGGTAAATTTAAGTCCCCAGCTAATATTATTCTTCCCTCCTGTGTTTCATGTAAGAAATGTATAAATTCCTCTAGGTCATCTGCACTTGACTTTGGTGGTCTGTACACTCCAACAATAGTTATATGTTCCAGGGTTGCTTTTATTGTCACAGTTACACAGTCTATAGTATTGGTGTTATCACTGAACATGTAATAATCACAAGTCTCATAGCTATCTTTAATCCCTATCATAGCACCTCCACCTGATTTTTTCTTAGAATGTTTGTTACAGTAAAAACATTTATACCCTGACAAAACTGGTTCCCAGTCATTGTTCTTTAACCATGTTTCAAAAACTATAACAACATCAATCTTGTGGGAATGTAGCAAATTTTCTAATAAAAAACTTTATTATTAATGCTCCTAGTATTAACAACCATCAGAGATGCATCAAATGTTGTTATCTGTGAACTGTTACATTTTTGAACTGGCAAAAATCCTGGCTGGTGTTTGTCAAATACTGCAAAATATCTGCTGCAAAAATTCTCTTCCCTGATCTAGACAAATGCACACCATCCTGTCTGAACACATGTGCCCAAAAGAAGGCTTGGATGCTCTACACATTTCCATTTTTTAAAACAGGACATTTTTCCATGTAGGTGTTTATCCAAAAAATCTTTTCATTCACAGTGACCCGACAAGCCTTTCTATATGTGATTTGTGAAAAATATGTCCTAACACCAGTACAAGCTATACTATCTAGGAGGGCTGTCAGTTCCCGACTAACAGTCAGAGAATCTTTGTTGGTGACATCATTTATACCAAAATGAATAAAAACAGATCCATACTTCCTTACATTAACGTGTTCCAAGGCTTGTTTCACATCCTCTATTTTTGCTCCTGGCAAGCATAACACTACTCGATGTTCATTATCATCTCTGCAAATATAAGTATCAGTTCCTCTAACTGAATCTCCAATTACAAGAATATCTTTGTTGACCATCTCTGAAGAATCTTCAGCTTCTAATACATTCATTTCTGCCCTATCAATTGTTACAAAAGATAGATCTTCATCACTATTAGTCTTATTAATTCTACTGTTTTCATTGTGTATTAAATTCTCATCCAGCTGGCATTGTAAATCCACAGCTTGAGCCATGTAGTCAATATCTATCTTTCTCTTCTTTTTTCTTACAGTAATGTTCTTCAGTCCTTCCACGTTCAGTTTTGATTTCTTCCTTTTCACCTGCCCCTTGCATCTTTTTTCTACCTTTTCCATTGGAAACGTGATGCCTTTTTCTGTAGACTGAGGGTTTTCTGATAGACAGATATCTTCATTCTCTGTTACCAATGTGTTACATAATAAAGCAGAATCCTTTTTACTATGTATTCTCTTTCCTTTACAGTCATTAGTCAGTTTCTTTTTCTTCCTTGTTATTTGTTGAGAATTTCTTCCTTTCTTTCTTTTTTTGTTTCCTTCTAAACAAACTGGATCCTTAGATTGCTGAGTATTTGCATTCACAATTCCATAATTCTCAGGGGCCTCATCATCTTTCATGGGAGTTGAATGTTCTTTGCAGAAAATAGCTGCATCATTTCCTAAATCTGTCCTATTTGTTTTGTGCCTAACATTATTTAGTTTATCAGTCGAATCATTAATATATGATACAACAGTTCTCCAAGCCATGCCAATTGTACATGTGCAATCATCATCAAGTCAATATTTGCTTCTAACAATGGTAAACAAATCATCCAACTTTTGACATAAGGAACAAAGATCACCAATGTTATCAGCTGTTACTCTCAAATATGCATAGCATTTATTGCACTGTACAAGATACTTGTCCATTAACAAATCATTAATTGCATACTCATTTAAGGAATCCAAATTCAGCTTTAATTGAATAAAATATTGCAAAGGAAAAAAAATATACAAAGTCAGTAGCAAAGAATTCAAATGAACTTAAATCAACTTCTATGACAAAAATTATACCAGCAATATCCAACTAAATAATAAAATACAATAAAGTTGTTCTGACCATACAAGTTCTACCAGCTAGACAGAAGAGTCACACCTCCTTTTAACAGTAAAAATAAATAAAACTACTCTTACCAGTCAACTCCACAACAAATCACAAGCCAGTACAGGATTGTTTTGATATGCTCAAGCTGTTGTTATTCTCCTTAAGGATTTGTATTCAAAATTCCACTGCCTCCTTATTTCTTGAATTTATATGATTTATGTGAAGCAACTTGGAATATTTTAATGTGTGGCAACTGTTTGAAACAAAGGTGAAATGCATCCCAACTGCAGGATGGTTATTCTTTTATTGCAATCTGACATCTGAATTATACATAGACATGGTCATAACTGCTTGTTGGGGGTTGTCTGGATGAAAGTAACTGATCCTATTGTCACTTAATCATTTTACAGTCATTTCTCAAAGGAATAAAATATAACAGATCTTCAGATTTTCTAGGGGAGCTGGAGGCCCCCATATACTAACGTTAAATAGATTATGACATGGGCTTAGTAGTAGCCTCTGCCCTGCATTCCACCTAGTCTAAAATGAACCCTGCACAGAGCCATACACAGATAGTCACTGTAGCTTATGTTCGGAGATGGGAATGATGTCATTATTTCTTTAAGTTTCCCCCAAAGCACAGAAGCCACTGTCTTGTGTTGGGCTGGGGATGGTGTGGTCATTATTTCTTTAACTTTCCTCACAAACTTCAGGGGTTGCAAAGAGGGATCACTAATTTTGTACAGTCTAAATATAAGTTGGAAACATTACTGTAATTTATTTCAATGTTTTCATTTTACTTACAATTAAAAATCATTTGCATATACAGGTGGCTGTCTTTTGGGGGCAGGTAAAGAAGCATTTTATCTCTATATGTCTGACAGCAAATGTTCAATTTGTTTTTTTTTTCAAATGTATCCAAGTTTGAATGTCTTTTGTGTGTAAAGGTGAGTCTACATGCTGTATATCATTGTGGTCATTTGGTCATTTTCCCTTAATTTTCATCCCAATTCAACACTAGGCAGGGATACACAGAAAGTGACTGTGTTTTTTAAGGGGGCATAAGGAGGCAGGTACTAATTCCAGATATGATTTATGTCTTCTATGTTTATTGTGCACTGCTATTTGGTTAACTTTGATAATTAAACCTTGGATAAAATACATTTGTCCCTTGAAATAAAATCTATGACTGGGTTTCTTTCCTTATGTTTAACTTTTGTTTAGGCCAATACTGAGAAAATTTCACTTCAGAGCATGTATAACTTGGTGGTGTCTGGTGCCTAGCAGTCCCTAGACTCTCAGCTTAACTTAGTTATTACAATGTAGCCTTGGTCAGTTCAGTTGAGTTGAAAGGATTCAGGATTATTACAGTGTAGTCATGGTCAGTAAGAGTATATAAAATGATTCAGAGAAAACCAATGTTGAAAAAAACAAGACAGTAAATGTTTTCCCTTAATCACAATTTTTTGTTCAAGCTAATACCTGAATGAAGTAGTTGCTTAAAAATTATAAA
This sequence comes from Protopterus annectens, assembly GCF_019279795.1. NCBI lineage: Eukaryota > Metazoa > Chordata > Ceratodontiformes > Protopteridae > Protopterus > Protopterus annectens. The sequence goes on along the minus strand of NC_056735.1, from coordinate 1,796,061,581 downwards.
ATCGACTTCACAGTATATAGAAATCTCATTGCTTCTATGGGCCTTGTGGGCCCCAGACCCCCAGATTAAATGCAGTTGTTTCCAGCTCAGTTATTGCAGCGCAGTCTTTGACAGTTAGGGTGTGTTACAAGGATTCAGAGAAAAACAAAGCTGAAAAGTAGGAGTGAATTTCTTCCTTTTTATGTTCAGGCCATCACTGAATGCAAAACTTGTTTAAAAAAAGAGTGTAAAATGCACCTGAGAAAGCATTTCGAACCTCCAATTGCTTCTTACAGGCCCCAGTCCCCAACTTAATGTATTGTTTCCTACACGTCTTGTCAACTTAAAACATGTTTAATGAATGAATAGATGCAGGAAAAAACTTGAGTAAGATACACTGTCAGAAAAGGAAGAAAAAAGTAATTTGGATAATGTAGATAAGGCCGGGATGGGGTGGCAGTAGGTGGTGTGTATGTTGGGACTAGGCTGAGGATAGGGGAGTGCCGTGGAGCACTTTCGCCTATGGCATCAGCCGAACTAAGGCCAATCATGCCATCATATGATGCAGTCTGGTTACCCTGCACAGTCTGCATTAAATGTACTAACTTTGAACTGGCTGTGGCGGTGCTAACTTGTGCCTTCATGATGGCCCTGCATATAAATTGGGTCACAGCCAATGACACAGCTATTTCAGGGAGTGGAAGATAAAGTACAGTTGTCTAAATAAACAGCATAACAGTAGATGTTTGAATGATCACTGCCACAGTAGCTAAGATATGGATGTTACCCTACTAAGCTGCTTAGGCTACTGCAGCAATTATTAATATGATGAGTATCCATGTCTCCATTGAGCACTTGTACTCATCCCCCATGTGTATCTGCCTCCCTATTGAGTTCCCCAGTAACCTGTCCTCTTTTGTGGTGTGGTGTGTGTCTTCTGGGTGTCGGTAGGCTCAAAGGCTGTGTTGTAGGTCTCTATAGGTTATCCAGAGGTTGTATTCCCTGTGTCCAACACACAAACTCTACCCAGTGAACATGCCAGCTCATACCCAACATCAGGTGGTGGTAGTTCCATACTGTTGGTGCTCGATAGAGAATCACCTGTGAACACAGGAAAACACAATACCTTGTGTAAGAATAACCCAGCACCAGAAATATGTATCAAATTCAGATATAGTGATAGTAGCAAACCAGATTTTAAATACCATACGCTGTGCAGGTGGCCACACAAGTTGAATCCCTGATGCTCCTGTATAATCCGACGCAGATAGCTTTAATAAGTTGACCGGTAATCCACTTAAAGGAACACTTTAAGTGCATCCCCCACACCCCCTCTAAATTATATATACCAACTCGGAGATCGCATGACAGTGAGAAAAGGGTAAATTTCCTGATCCTCACTGTACCATGATCTGCATTTCATTCACTGATACTTATTTAGTGTAGGCTGTCTTTAGATGGAGAAGTGTTCCTTTAAGTGAAGGCTGGACTTCTGGTAAATTGTATAGTTTGATGTTCTGGGTTTCATTATTTTAAGCTTCCGATTAAACGGATTTTCGTTGTTATGGTCTTGATGTTTTGTAATTCAGCTATATGGGGTTTTGACCTTTTGAAGTAGACCCCATATAAATATGGGTAAATTCCTCAAGATTGGAGACATGGGCCTATTATACCTGTCTTTAAGGGAAAGGGGAGTAGGACAAACCCAGAGGCATATAGACCCATAAGTTAGAGGCACATAGACCCTTAAGTCTACTTTCATGTTATGGAAAAATAATGGAGAAAGTAATATGGGATAAATTATTGTCATAACTGGAATGACTGGGACTTGAAAAAATACATCAGCATGCATATGTTGAAAATAGATCAATTACCTCCTGTAACATGATGTTCTATAACAATATAATAATAGCTACGGATGAAACATGATGCTGTGATGTCATTTATATACATTTAACTTCAGCATTTGACAGGGATATACACAAAACACTAATCAATAAATTAGTATAATTAGGTATTAATTTACTCTTGATAAGATGGATAGTTGTATGGCTTACAAATAGGACATGTCAAGTATCACACAGCAGTTGGACAGGTGAAATTGTTGGCTACAGTCAGGGTGTCCCACAGGGCTCTGTCCTAAGCCCTTACTTGCTTAGATTCTATCAGACCTACATTTTTCATCTGAGGTTTTCTACAGTCTGTATGCAAATGACCTGAAATTGGGTAAACTCATTACATGTGTTACAGAGAGGGCATGTCTGCAAAAGAACTTGACTAAATTGACCATGCGGGCATAGAAGAATAATATGCTGATAAATACATCAAAACCTAAGCATATGAGATTTGGGAGACATAAATTGAAAGGTGAATATTTAATACTGCACACAGTGATTGAAACTATAGATTCATTTAAGGACATGGCTATATGGGTAGATCCATCTTTGAGTTGTTCTAATCATACCAACCAATTGGTTAATGATAGTTATAGAACTATAGATTGTATAAAAAAGATTTATAAAATCTAGGAAATCAGAAATGATGAAGTTATTGTTTGTTAATTACATTAGACCCAAACTTAAGTATGGAATAACAATATGAAAACCTTATAAGAAACAAGCAAGAGTAAACTGGAAAGAGTGTAGTGGAAATATACCAAAGGCATCCATGGATGTGAAAATTTAAGTTATTATGAAAGACTAAAATATCTGAACTTGTACAGTGTCTCTTCCAGATATTTAAAAGATCTTATTGAGGTATATAGGGCATTTAGGGACAATTACCTCTGGGAATGTTTGGGGTTATCAAAAAGTACTAGAGAATCATCAGATAACCTATGTAGAAGATTCTATAGGAACGAGAAGTGTACTAATTGGTTCTCTGAGAGAGCAACTGATGCATGGAACAGACTACCAAACTAAATTAAAGCAAGCACTAGTTTAGATATGTTTAGGAACAGCCTGGTCACTTATTATGGAAACAACTGTTTTGGTATATTGTCAGGCTAGAAGGGCATTAATGGCTGTGCTTGAAATATTTGTATGTATGTATGTATGTATGTCACATCAATTTAAAATGTACATCCTTTAATGGAATGCCATGTTTCAGTTTTTCATACTTCTGAATCAGGATTTACCATTTGGGAACAACCTGACATTAAGGGAGCCACCAAAACCTTTCCATCTCTCCAGTGTTTTAAAACATTGACATGATAAACCAGCTCAGGTTTCTTTTCCTCTGGCTGCTTAATCTTATAGCTTTCCTTCCTTTCTCGGTTTCATATGGCCCTTACCATGTGGCATGGCACCTTTTTTCCACTGTGGGAATAAAGAGGAGGAGTAGTTAGTCACCAGGCTGAACTACCCTCACATTGACATGCCTACAGACATAACTGCATAGTCCTGTTTTGTATCAACCCTGCAAATGAGCTCATTGTCTGCTTCAAAATCAGGAAAAGCATACAGCTGGTCTGGTAACACAGCAATCTGACTCACAACCTGTATCATATTTGGACCTCTTTTAAGCTGGCTCCTCATCTGCTCTTTTTTAAAACTCACAGGATTAAAGTTTATTGGAAAAGAAAACACTCTACAACTCATTAAACTTAAAGAGCACCTGAAATCTGCCTATACATGTTTCAAAGAGAATTGTTAAAGCATGTACTATGAATGCTCCATCATTACAAGTTTACCTATGTTAGGAATTGGACCAAAAGTTACCCATTACTGTGTAACTATCTAAATATTGTACACAAACAGCACACACAATTTCTCTTTCTTCTCAGTAGTTTTCTATATACTTGCAAATATATTATTTCTGCAAAAATGAAAATGTTACTTTGGTGTATTACTCTCTTTTGTCCTTGTGGCTCACGTCATGGCTGGGCACTTTCAAAGATGATGGTTAAATCAGGCACAATGCACATATATCTGTATGTAAGCGTATCATCAACATTAAAACAAATCATACACGTATTTGATTTTCTATACATTTTGTCTTGCCATAGTGGCCCAGGTTATGGCTAAAAAGGGTACATCAATCAGTCTTCGTACACAGTTAATAAAATAAAATAAATCTATAAAGTCCCCCTTTGTTATTGTTCTTAGAACTAGCCAGTTTTTTAGTTTCAGAACTCAAGTCTGTTTCTTTGAGCTCAGCACTTGTTCAGAACTTATTGTAAGCACTAAATAAGCTACAAATTACTACAGCACTCAACTTTCCTCACTGTCTAGAGGAAAACAGTTTTTAGTACTTAACAAATAAGCACCTATTCAGGCATGTCTAAGGGTCAGCTCCCGGTGTTTTCTCCTGTCTACCTGATGAATCTGGGCATCTTGGGGCAATGCAGCAATTGCCTCATGTACTCAGACAATCCTCTCCTCCTACCACCCAACACTACAACCTGTTAGAGATGCACTTATATAGCCAAACTGGAAGCAAAGCTCTCTTCACCTAAGACTGGACTAGACGGTCAAGAGGAGAAGGTAAACACTTGAACCATACCACACTCAGCACATAGTCCCTCAAAACCTGCACCACCAAAACACACACATAGAAACACAAAACACACACCTACATTTGCTCTCAGTAAAGACCTGCCCAAGCAACAGGGACCTCCAAAGCAGAAACACAAGCAACCTCCACCCCCCCCCAACACAACCCAAATGACACATAGCCCACAAACTCAGTGTGCCACTCAACCACAGCCCATAAGGCATAACAACGTACCCAACACTCTAGTCATAGGTGACTCTATAGTCAAGCACACTGATGTTCCACTCACCAGGCTAAACAAGGAGAAAGTTACTGTCAGCTGCCTGTCAGATGCCAGGATCCGCCACATAATGCATGCACTCAGGTCACTCCACAACTAGTACAAATATGACTCTGTCATTGTCCATGTTGGTGTGAATGACCTGAGACATACCTCCCTGGACTACATGAAAAGGGACATGGAGGAGCTGTCCGATCTTGTAGCCCAGGCATGTATGACCCTAGTCCTGAGTAGCATCCTGCCATCACCCAGAATGATACCACAGTACAAGGACAAAATTATTGACTTCAACAATTGGCTAAGCTTCTGGTGTCATTCTAAGGGGATCCAGTATCTGTCTGCCTGGGATGACATGATCGACAAACCACGATGCTTTGCCAGAGATGGCCTGCACCTGTCGCCCTTGGGATTCTCGATACTGTCTAATGCTCTAGCCACCCCTATAGTGCCTTTTTTAGGCAAGGTTCAAATGACAAATTCACCACTGTAACAGGTACAAGCAAGAAGAATCTGAGGGTATTGCTACTCAATGCTAGAAGTCTAAACCTCAAAATGCACTCACTTGAAGCACTCCTTAAAATGGAGAACATCGACATCTGTGCAGTGACAGAGACCGGTTCAAGGCTCCAGAGAGTACCCCTGCATTACCAGGCTATAATTCATACCACACCTTTCGGCCACCTAACCTGGACCAAAACACTAAAGACAGAGGCGTGTCCATATTCATTAAGAATATCCACACCTCCAGGATAGTTGCTCAACATAATGCATCCAAGATTATCCAAGTGCAACTAACTCTGGGCAAGACTGCAATCCAAATTGTAGCTTGCTGCAGATCCCCCACCATGCCCCAGGATTCCCACTCCTCATTTCTTGATACACTGGAAAATATTAGGGTACAACCTAACACCCTAATAATGGGTGATTTCAACCCCACCATTAACTGGGAAAACTACTCATGTACCAACCCTTGTGCTCAACGTTTTCTGGAATTCATAAATTCCAATGCCTTGGATCAACTTATCCACACCTCCACCAGGGGCAGCAATATCCTAGACCTGGTTATTACCAACATGGGCAACCGGTGCTCCACACCAGAGGTCAATTCCTCGTTGGTCAGATCCGACCACAAGCTAATCACCCTAGACATCCACATCCCTCCCCCAACCCCCATTAGGGAAACCACAGTAAAAAATTTCTCCAAAGCCAACTTCACACTTCTTAAGACAGAAGTGGCAAACTTCACAACACCCATGCTGATGGACAATAGAGGTTTGACTGCTGAATACTACACAAATGCACTTTATAAGCACTTACAGGAGTGCATGGATCATGCAATCCCTAACAGAACCAAGATGCTATCCTCCAAAAAAAGGAAGCCAATCTGGTGGTCCCCTGCCATAAACAAACTCTACAACAGAAGAAAGAAACTGTTGCAAAAAAGAGTAAAATCCCATGATTGGAGAAACTCCCTGGTCAGCCTCAGTAAGAAGCTGAGATCCCTCATAAAATCCTCCAAAGCTAGTTATGAAAACAAAATCACCATTGACTCTAAAAACAGCCAGAAAGCATTCTATAGCTATGTCAAGAATCTCAATGGCAACACTCAGATCTGCACTGTGTTACAGCACAATGGCACTAAATATACAGAACCAACTGATATTGCCAACATCCTGGAAGATAGATTCAGTGCTAACTTTACCTCCCTGTCATCCGCTAAAGGGCCCATCTCTATACCAGAAGAATGCAAAGTTCCTGTAATCACTGCTGCACAGGTAAAAAACACACTATCCAAAGCCAAGAACACAGCATCCATGGGACCTGACAACATCCCAGACTGTGTTCTACATGAACTACAGAATGAACTGGCACCCCACCTAAGTACCATGTTCAATCATAGCCTCACCTCAGACTATGTGCCCACTGAATGGTGCACAGCGACAGTTATCCCACTCCACAAAGGGGGAGCCACCACAGACCCTGGAAACTACCACCCCATTAGCGTAAAGAGCCTGGTCTGCAAGGCTATGGAACATATCATCATGGAACTTATAAACAATGACATTGGTAATCTCCAAACCCAGGATCCCACCCAGTTCGGGTTTGTAAAATGCAGATCATGTCTCCTAAACCTGATAGACTTCTTTGAAGCAGTCACCAAAGCTGTAGATGAGGGTAAGGTGGTTCACACCACCTATCTAGATCTCGCCAAGGCTTTCAACACCAAACTCACTCTGGAATTATAGATAAACTCAATAAACTAGGTATAAATCCCTATGTCACAAGATGGGTTGCCAACTGGCTCACTGACAGAACCCACACTGTGAAAGTAGCAGACTCCAAATCCAACTTCAGACCAGTGACAAGTGGAGTACCACAGGGTTCAGTCCTGGTTCCTCTCCTGTTTAGTATCTACTTCTCTGAAGTACAGGCTAACACAGAAGGTCTTTGGCTAATGAAGTTCGCTGATGACTGCAAACTAGGAGCCATAATCAAAACTCCAAAAGATGTGGACATCCTACAAAAGGGCCTCGCCGAGACAGATGCCTGGTGTCAAAGCCATGGCCTCAAGCTCAATGCCAAAAAGTGCATTGTCATCCCTTTTGGCAAAAACTCTGTACCCATGAACTATCACATAGGCGGTAGTCTACTTAACACCGAAAGTGTGACAAGAGACCTTGGGACACAGGTGGACAGTAGTCTCTCCTTTGATAATAACATCGCCACAGTAGTCAGGAAATCCTTCTATGTGGCACACCTCATCACAAAAGGTTTCTCATCCAGGAAAAAAGAGGTTATTGTTCCCCTCTACTCGTCACTCATTAGACCCATTATAGAGTACAATGCCCCTTTCGGTATGTACCTCACAAGACATCTACAACAACTGGAAAGGCTACAGAAATACCTCACAAAGAGGATTACCAGCCTCAAACAGATGCCCTACTCAGCCATCTCAAAAAACTGCAGCTTTACTCCGTTGCATATCACCTACTCAGAGGCGATCTCTGCTAACACACAAAGCTATGTCAAACCCAGAGCTTTTAGACATGCTCCACTTAAAAAAATCCCAATCCCTACGAGCTACATGCTCTAGGGACCTAAACCTTTTCACCACAATAAACAGAACATGCCAGAGGGATAGATTCCTGTCCCAGAGACTTCCCTTACTCTGGAACAAACTACCTATCTATATCAAACAATGCTCCTCATTAGCACTCTTCAAGAAAAATCTTGATGATTGGATGGGAGATAGGAAATTCACCCTGGGGATCACTTCTGTGGCTCTGCTCGACAGTGGCACAGGAAAATAATTTTCTTGGGTGGCGAAAGCCAGGGTACCTTTTGGCTAGACTTATATAGGCACTAGGGCCAATAGCTTAGTACCTACCTATGAACCTATGAATCCAGAGTTGTTTTGCTTTGTATTATTCTTTCCTAATATGCACATATTTTTTCTGTTTTCCTGTTATTCTGGTTTCCTTTTTAGTCTATTTCCGGGGATGGTGAAATTTCCTTACTGCTCTCCTCACCCTCTGTGTATTTTTGTGACCCACCAGTTATGTATGGTCACAAAGTCAGAAAGTGGAGAAGTAAAATGATCTCATGCTTAAGGCTGGTTATTACCCAAACGCAATGTTGTTGTGTCTTTCGGCTTTTCCCTGTTAGGGGTCACCACAGCAGAACTCCGGTCCGCTAATGATTGGCAGTAGATTCTTACGTGCTGAGTTGCCAGCCCTGATGCACAACCTTCAACGAAGGTACGCCCGTTCACGCATGTGTCCACACAGAAGATGCTCTAGCTGAGAATTGAACAGGACAACGTCTTACTGTGAGGCGACAACGCTACCACAGCACCACCACCGCAAACACATTACCCAAACACAATGGCTTAGTCTAATTAGGGGAGTATAATATACCACTTCACCTGTGGGATAGTCCTTTACTTCTCTATGTACACTTAAAACCCCAATTTCTTCCTCTAAATGTACTTTACTACTTTATTAATTAAAATCACTATTCTACCAGAATCAAGCATTGCTTAGAGTTGTTTCCTTTCTACTCGTGTGTCACATTTCTAAATTTATTTGAATGCTACTAATAATATCTGGTTCAGCATCATCTGCAAACATATATTTGTCTTTTTATAAGCAGCTTCAGTATAATCTGCTAACGTGGAATATGTCTCCCTACAGATGTATGCACCACATTGCCTAGCTACATCATTCAGTGAACCATTTTTAGGTATGTGTCCAAATTCAAAACACATAAAACACTTTACCTTGTCAAACTTTTTTCATTTCCTCCCTCAGTTATGGTTGCCAGGTATTATATCAGTGACTATAAAATGTCAAATATCTTTAATTGTCACCCTTACGCCATAGGCTGAATTATTCTCTTTTACCAATAAGTAAATGAAAGAGGGCAAGCTTCCCAAAACTAATCTTTCACAATTCGTTCTATAATCCAAGAAGATTTGTTCTTCTCTGGTTTCAATCACTTCTGTGCCATATACATCAAAACAAACATCTGGGATAGTCTAGGTTTGTTCAGGGTATAGGTCCAGGTATAGGACTTTTGGGCTTGGACAAGAGAAGTGAACCCTAAACATGGAAGTATTTTTGTTTTAAGTTTCTGGTCATCGTTAGCTTGTGCAGGCTTCAAGTTAAAATTGGCCTTATGAGCCTCTCCACTCAAGAATGAGTTTATCATCTAGTACAGATAGTAGCTGACCAATTTTCTCTCTCTCATCAGGCAATTCAACAGTCAGCAAATAGTCTTCAACATTAGCACCGGGGATCATCTTTTGGAGGAAATATCTGGCTCTAATCACCTCTGATCTAGATTGAGATCCTTCCTAGATGGGTTCCTGCTCTTCAATCAGGGCATGGACTTCTTCCTGAGGAGTTAAGATGACCCTTCATTACTCATTATGATTTATTTTTTTAAAATTTCAATGTTTTATTGTTAGGCCACTGTAAGGGAACTAAGAAGTTCTTGACATGTTCTTCATGATGGCTGAGCATGGCTTGCGGACTTGCTTACAAAGCTTGACTACGTTCTGCAGCATGGATAGTTTCTTTTTGAGCAGTAGTGCTCTGCTAGGATGTTAAGAAGCTTTTTTTTAGTTCTGCGCAAAGCACTGTTACTTCCTTTCTGAATATGAGTACTTTGAAACAATGTAATTACCCCATGCTGCTCAGCAACAGTGTTAGTTGAGCTCACTGGATCAAAGGGATTTTTTTCTCTTCAGTTACTTCATTGCTACTACATGGATAGCATGCTGATAAGTTTGGCACTGTTATACATTCAGTTCTCCACTGCTTAAACATATTGTACAACAGAGTTTTAAAGTTCAGAAATATACTTTTATGAGCTGTTGTTTTAACAAAAGTACTACTTTTTTCAGTAACAACAAAACTGTGGAACCTAAGAAACAATGAATAAACTTCACTCAGCATAAGCTATAAATGAGAAATGAAGATCGATTGTACATTTTAGCAATTCATAGGCTCTTAGTCAACAAGTGTAGCTGCCTTCTTGAGGTAGCATTCTCTTAACAAACATCAGTTTCAGCGTTGCTTCAGTATAAAAGTCTATTAAGTAGCAGTAGCAGCTTAAACAGTAGTAATCTCAGTAAAACATATTTTAAGCTTTTAAACAGTAGCATTTTCTATGTAGCAGTCTGAAACCACAGCAGTTCCAGTATAACATGTTCTTTTAACTACTAGCACTTTTAGTACATTAGCAAATAGTTTTAGGACTTATGTACTTATGTACCTTGTCCTTCAAACTGTTCACCATTTTCAGTAGATTTTTGTTGCAGTTCATTTAGAATTTTCCTGTCTCTCTCTCTCTTTCTTTTTACCAGCAGCAATCTGTTTTCTCTGCGTTAGTGGTAAATTTGAATTAAGAGATTTTTTTACTGAATTATTGACTTAAAAAAATGAACAAGAAACTGAATACTTTTGAAGAGAATAGTGAAAAACAAACCCAACAACTACAGGAACTGACAAAGCAACAGAACTTGAATTAAAATAATTTTTAAAGATCAGAACATAAGACATCTTAATTTGGTTGATTAGCTCCACAGAGAAGGCTAAAATTGCAACAAGCCAATTTCAAGACATGCTTTTCAAGACATGCTTGCCTTAAGTCACACAGGCTGTGCGTGTGAACATAAAAAAAAATATCTCTTTGCATATCTTACATATCTGTCTACACACAGAACTGCTGTATGTGCTAATACTGTAATAATAATAATAATAATAATAATAATAATAATCACAATAATAATAATTAAAAGCAACTGTGTTGTAGCTGTAGGAAACTGTGATACATAAACAGAACATATCTTAGCAAATTACATTCCCATGTTAAAAGTTAACTTTTTTGGGATAACAATATAAAACATACATGAAATGCAGTTGCCAGTGTTTCATTATTAAATCATAAAGGAAAGGAAAGGAAAGCAGTGTGTCATTATTAAATCGGAAAGGAAAGAAAGCATTTATATCTAATTTTCTGGTGAATGGCTAGAAATCAGACATGGAGATAAACACAGGGCTGCATTACTTATTATTTGAGAAACATTTTGATTCTGTATTTCCAAGGCAGCTATTACAGCCTACTGCAGCAACCTTACAACTTCTAATAGAGTTCATTTGTTTGTACTGAGCCAGATAGGGGTCTATATCATGTGAACGAAAGTTCAAAATGTTGATCGCTGTAAACAGTGAAAATGCCAATAATCTATGTCTGTTTTGTGAGATCGCAGTACAGTGAAGATTGGGAAATTTGCCCTTTCCTCACTGTAGTGCGATCTTGGAGTTGGTATATATAATTAGCGGGGTGCCCCCCACAATAAAGGATTCGATTATCGGCATTTTCGCTGTTTACAGCGATCGACATTTTGAACTTTCGTTCAAATGATATAGACCTGCCAGATAGTGCCTGCAGTATTACAATAAACAAAGGAAGCAGCTGTTATTGGTTATGGTGTAAGAAAGCTCTCCTTCTCTATGCAGGAAGAAGAAGAACTGGTTACAAATGTTTATTTTCAACTAGAAACAGATTAAATTACTGAGTGACTGTATATCAGAACAGCTGAAATCACTAGAGGACATACTTGAAATGCATGCTGATATGTTTCAAGAGGAGCTAGGAATCATGCACAGAGCTGAAGCTACCATATTTGTCAATCTGAATGTTCCCCTAGAGCTCTGTAATACTCACTTCCTGCCATGTATTTTTTGTTATGTAGGTAAATGACTTGGTTGCTAGGAAAGAGAAAGCTGAAAACGAGGTGGAAATGTTAAAGAAACTTGTTATAACTGGTCTAATGAAGCATAGTGAATGGGCTAGCCCTACTGTTCCAGCAGTAAATAAGGATGATTATATTTGTTTATGCAATGCTTGTAAACTAACAGAGAACCAATCTGCAGATATGGTGGCATATCCATTGCCGAGAGTGAAAGGGTTGATGGTCATGACAAGGAGTGAAATAGTACCCTTAAAACTGATTCTGCATCTGGATAGCAGAAAGCACTGCTGGCAGATAATCTAAGAAGTATGCATTTATATTTATATGCTCTTTATCAAGGCTGCCTTCCAGCCATTACCCTTCCACTGATTTCACCAGGCCATTTGTTCCTTTTCAAGTGATGGCTGGATGTAGGAGGCCATCGTATGGGCAGCCATCAGGGTTTTTCATTCAGTTACTGGCTAGTGAGTACACACCAGGATGCCAGTAAAGAAGAAATTTAGAGAATCTGAGATAAATTCAACCAGAAAAGTTGAAGAGAAAACACTGGTTGGGAAGAATCTTTCAGCTATTTATTAAAAAGCAGTTCCATCTTCAGCTTTGGTACAAGATATCACTTCCAGCAATTTAGAGGGAAAATAAATCACAAGTCCTCAAAGGTGATTAAACTAAATGAAACAGTGAAAAAAAAAACATGCCAAATCAAATAACAAAAGGCTGGAAAAATAGAAGAAGCTTTAATTAACTATTCAGATGAACTGATGAAACTGCAAAAATCAGAGGATGAAAGGATAAAAAGGTTGGTTAAATATGAGACCTCTCATGAAGATCTGTTTAAAAAATAGTAGAGATAGAAGACACAGCACATAGAGAAAATCTGACATTTTCTCCTTTACCAGGGAAATTGGAAAGAACAGATTGTATTAATTTTATAAAGGCACAAATAAGCAATTGGACTGGTGATCCACATCAGGATGGAGGAAATGAAAAAGTGTATCCAATAAAAAGTGAGCCAAAAAGCAGAAGGGGACTCTGTTTCTTATTCTTCTGACATTAAAGCTCATACAGAGACTTTACCAGTGAAACATTTTTTTCAATGTTCCAAAGGGAAATGCTTGAGAGGCAGAGAAAAACATAAGTGTTGACTAGAGGAATCAGGAGTGCATTGGACTTGAACCAGTTTCAGGTGGTAAGAATGGAGATGATCAGGAAGAAGACCAGCAACACGAAATTAGTGAATAAGTGGGAAATTATAAAGCATCAATCACATTTGTGAAATGTTGCTTTGCAAGAAAATATGGCAGAAAAAGATTGGAATTTTGTTGACTTTTATAGACTTGTGGGTGTACTGTAACGCATATATCCATATATCAGGGTTTTCCGTTCAGTTACTGGCTAGCGAGTACTCACCAGGATGTCAGTAAAGAAGAAATTTTGAGAATCTGAAATAAATTCAACCAGAAAAGCTGAAGAGAAAACACTGGTTGGGAAAACTCTTGCAGCTATTCATTAAAAAGCAATTCTGGCTTCAGCTTTGGTACAAGATATGGCTTCCAGTAATTTAGAGGAACAATAAATCACAAGTCCTCAAAGGTGATTAAACTAAATGAAACACTGAGGAAACATATCAACTCAAATAACAAAAGGCTGAAAAATAGAAGAAGTTTTAATTAACTATTCAGATGAAATGAGATGAGGATGAAATTATAAAAAGGCTAGTTGAATATGAGGCCTCTCATGAAGATCTATTTAAAAAAATAGAATTAGAAGATATAGCACATGGAGAAAACCTGATATTTTCTGCCTTACCAGAGAAACTAGAAGGAACAGATTGTATTAGTTTTATAAAGGCACAAATAATCAATTGAACTAGTGATTCACGGCAGGATGTGTTAATTGAAAGGGTACATCGATTGTATCCCAAACCTGACCATGAGAAAGTAGCCAAGACCTGTATTAGTAAACATGCAATCAGACCATCAGAAAGAGCTGATCTTGACAAAACTGTCTCAGAAGGAAAAAGTATTACAATTTGGAGACAGCAGAGTTTTTGTGGAAAATGATTATTCACTGTATACCAGACAGAAGAGAAGCAAATTTATACCAGCATCTGGGGATTTCAGAAAACAGGCGTGAGATTTAAGTTACAGTATCCAGCTGTCTTCACAGGATGTTTTTTTCCAGGAGCATCAAAGACATTTTTAATACAGAACAAGCTATGGAGGAAATGAAAAAATATGTATCCAATAAAAAGTGAGCAAAAAAGCAGAAGGGGACTTTGTTTCTCATTCTTCTGACAATAAAGTTCATAGAGAAATTTTACCAATGAAAATTTGCTTTCAGTATTCCAAAGGAAAATGCTTGAGAGGCAGAGAAAAACATAAGAGTTGACCAGAGGAATCAGGAGTACATTAGACTTGATCCGGTTTCAGGTAGTAAAAATTGAGTTGATCAGGAAGAAGACCAGTAAGAAAGAAATTAGTGAATAAGTGGGAAATTATAAAGCATCAGTCATATTTGTGAAAGTGGCTTTGCAAGAAAATGTGGCAGAGAAAGATTGGAATTTTGTTGATTTTATTTAGGCTTGTGGGTGTACTGTAAAGCATGTACCCCACTTTATGTAATTTATGTTAACAAGGACACTAAAGGGAAAAAAGAAGTAACTGTAAGTAAAACATTTTTGTTAGTATTTGTTTAATACATTCCATGATATAAACACGTTATATTGTAATGCAGTTTTGTATAATTTGCAGTCAATGGTATATTAAATGTGGTGGTCTTTCCAGTTACTATTGCATATGTTAAATAAAGTAAACAGGTATTTTTTTTAGTTGTAAGAAATACAGGTTTTATACTATAACATGATAAGAAAGGCTGGACATGAATAAGTTGAAGTTAATCTAATGCCGTGATTTGGGTATACAGGGTTGGGTGCGGCATAAAAATGTACTGATTATATTATATGTAGAATTAAGATAATAATTTACCTTGTTTTTACAAGGGTGGATATACTGATTAATGTCCTTGGCTTAAGCTATAAACAATATTTTTTGTAAGCAAATAGGCTTGAAAACTAAGACAAAATGATGAAAGCCATGAAAATGCCAAGTTTCTTGCACCTACAAAGATATTAACTTTCTTTCAGACAAGAAGACTGCAGATGAAGGCAATTGGCTGTGGGAAATTTGTATACTCTATTCTAAGTGAAATTTGCAAAGATTCCTTCTTGCATTGGCAAAGTTGTTAGCTGTTTTTTCTCATTGCTGACTACTTTTTTCATGGAGACGAGCTATCTGCAGGTGCAAGCAATTAATCCTGACCATTGTGAGCATTCTTTGCTGATAGAAATGCAACATTCAAAGGTACAATGGCAGCAGTTCAGTGGAAAATAAAGTTTGAAATTATGGAAAGGGAATAAGAAATAGTAGCCTCACCAGCAGACTTATTTAAAGGCAGTCAGTGCACTTTTTCTTAAGGTTAAAAGTTAATGTTTTCTGAAAGCATACACACTGTTTATTACATCTAAGAGGGGAAAGGAGACAAGAAAAGTACAGACAGCAATCAGTCTAAATGACAATCTAGGCTGTAAAATATGCTTTATCACTGGTAACCTTAATTTTAGATTAGGTTATCCCAGTGGGTACAGCTGTCAGTCTGCGACAATTATTCCTTCCAATGGTTAAATGTCATTTGTTGAAAATGTACATAGCTTTCTTTGCTTGTTCTATGTTAATAGGGGATGGGAGTTCTGAAAATGTATTTATTTTTTGTTTGAGACTTTTTGTTAAAGCAAAATGTCTTGAAAATGTGACATAGGTTCAAATGGAGAAGAAGCAACTGTATAAAAGATCATATTAAGAAAAGAAGAGTGGCAACAGCAGTGCTGCAAGACATTAATTTGGAAAGAAATGAGGATGTGGATTTGACAAAGAAAGGATTTCTAGATGGTATTCAGTAGAACATCAGGGACAAAGGAAAAGGGGGGTAATAATACTGATTACTAGAGGGCTCCCAAAAGTGATAAAATAGGTTATTATGGAGCTTAAGACGATATTGGGACAAATAATCAGCTTTCAACAGGGAATATTACTTATGGTGGGGACTGGAACTTGATTTGCAATGGTAAGGATGTATCAAGGGGTCATAGAAAATAAAATATAGCAAGAGGGTAAATTTCTGAAGAATGTATGAAAATATTTGATATGGAAGATGTGAATTCAGTAGTAGGAACTCAGACAAAATTTACATATTGTTCCCCAAGATACAAGTAGAACTGGAAGTTAATGGTAACACATACACTGAGCCGGTGGACATTGCTAATCTGCTAGTCAACAGGTTTGATGAAAACTTAACTCCCCCATCCCCACCACACATACTTCATGACATTCCTACCACCTGTCCCCTACCTTGTATCTCTAAATAACAGGTCATAAACTCCCTCCCTCTCTAAGGCCAAACACCACAGCATCAATGGGACCCAATAACATCCCAGACTGCATTCTACATGGACTCAAACAAGAATTAGCATCACCATTGGCTACTCTTTTCAATCACAGCATAAGCACTGGCTTCATCCCAGCTGAATGGAAAACAGCCACCATTATCCCCCTGCACAAAGGTGGTGCTTCTACTGACCCCAGAAACTGCAGACCTATTAGCCTGACTAACCTTATCTGCAAGGCCATGGGGAGAATCATCATGGACCTTATCAACAAAGATATAGGTAATCTCCAAACACTAGATCCTACCCAGTTTGTATTTGTCAAGGGCAGATCATGCTTGTCAAACCTGGTAGACTTCCTTGAGACATTCACAAGGGCCCTGGACAAGGGGAAATCTGTGCATACAGCCAACCTAGACATGAACAAGGCATTTGACACTGTCCCTCACTTGGGCATCATTGACAAACTCTCCCAGCTAGACAACAACCCTTATATCATAAGGTGGGTTGCAAACTGGCTCTCTGATAGAACCCATGCAGTCAAAATAGGGGAATCCACCTCCAATGGCAGGCCCGTTACCAGTGGTGTTCCACAGAGATCAGTCCTGGGAACTCTACTATTTGAAGTACAAGCTAAAATCAAGGGACTGTGTCTGACAAAGTTTGCTGATGACTGCAAACTGGGTGCAGTCATAGAATCTCCAAACAATGTCAACATCCTTCAAGTAGGTCTTACACAAACAAATGATTGGTGCCAAAGTCATGGCCTCAAACTCAATGCAAAAAAATGTATTATCATCCCTTTTGGCAAGAGCGATGTTCCTATAAATTACCACATCAATGGCAATACCCTAAGTATGCACTCAGTGGTGAGAGATCTGGGCACTCAGGTTGACAGCAACCTTGCCTATAATCACCATGTCTCCAGAGTAGTAAGAAGGGCATTCTATATGGCTCACCTCATAAGTAAGGGCATTGCCTTGAGAAAAAGTGAAGTTATAATCTCTCTGTACTCTTCACTCATTAGGCCAATAATTGAGTACAACACCCCTTTTGGCATGTACATTTCAAAGCACCTGCAGCAATTGGAGAGACCACAAAGGTTCCTCACAAAGAAAATTCAAGGTCTTCAGCAGCTATCCTATGTGGATCAGCTGAAATCACCCACACTTTATTCTGTTTCATACAGACTACTCAGAGGCAATCTTTGCCTTGCGTATAAGGTAATCTCTGACCCCACTTTACTGGAAATGCTGCACATCCGCAAGTCAAATGATACACGGGTTACTCACTCTAAAGACCTAAACCTGGTATGTGACATCAATAGAACCTGCTGGAGGGACAGATTTGTCTCCCAGAGGTTACCACACCTTTGGAATAGATTCCCACTTCACATCAAACAGAGCACATCATTGGGTGTCTTCAATCACACTCTGGATGATTTTCTGTAATACTTCTCAAATCACCTTGGTATGGGCTTGGTTTAACTATATCAACAACTAGAAATTTACATTCATAATTCCTAGGTCTATCAAAATGTCTGTTAAAAGTGCTGATAACATTATTTCTATCAGAAAAATAGGGATGTCCTACATCTTGTCACAATAGAATATCGTCCCTTATACCTCAGTGGTAATGTAGTTTTTATTATAAGGTATAAGGTATTTTACTACTATGCCCACCTCCATAGGTATCACAAGGGATAAGAAACTAAGAGTAATGCTACTAAATGCCAGAAGTCTAAACCTCAAGATGCACGCACTCGAAACTCTCCTTAGCATGGAGAACATCGATATCTGTGCAGTAACAGAAACCTGGTTCAGGGCTCCCGAGAGCACCCCAGCACTACCAGGTTATACCTCATACCATGCTTTTTGGCCCCAAAACTTGGACCGAACTACAAAAGGAGGGGGAGTATCAATATTCATGAGAGATACCCACACCTCCAGGTTGGTGGCACAGCACGAAGCATCAGAGACTATCCATGTGCAACTAACAGTGGGTAAAACTGCCTTCCAGTTTATAGCCTGCTACAGACCACCCTCCCAAACCCAGGAACCCCACTCAGCCTTGCTGAGAACACTGGAAAATATGAAGGTCTCTCCAAACACCATTATATTGGGCGACTTCAACTACCCAAACATAGACTGGGAGTATTACTCTAGCTTCAACACCCTAGCCCAAAGGTTCCTAGAATTTATAAACTCAAATGCTATGGAACAACTTGTTACCACTCCCACAAGAGGGGAAAACATCCTGGACCTGATCATCACCAACATGGGGGCTCTATGCTCCAGACCAGAAGTGTATCCCTCACTGGTAAGATCAGACCATAAACTAATCCAACTGGATATTCACATCCCGACCCCACCCCCTGCCCAGAAAACCACAGTGAAAAACTTCTCTAAAGCAAATTTTACACTCCTCAAAACTGAGGTGGAATCCTTCAAAGCCCCCGGGCCTGTGGAAAATATGGCCCAGACCGCAGAATCCTTTATAAATGCATTCTATGAACACCTTCAGGAATGCATGGATCATGCAATCTCAAATAAAACCAAGACCCAATCCTCCAAAGGCAGACGTCCTGTCTGGTGGACCTCAGCCATAAACAAACTATACAATAGAAGGAGGAAGCTACTACATGATAGAGCAAAATCCCAAAAAGGGAAGGCATCTCTGATCAGTATTAGCAAAAAACTACGGGTACTCATAAAATCGTCTAAGGCCAGCTTCGAGAGAAAAATTGCACAGGACACTATGGATAATCGCAAGGCTTTCTTTGGTTATGTTAGGAACCTGGGTGGGAATTCACAGATATGCTCAGAATTAGTCCAAAATGACAAAAAAATATACCGAACTCACAGACATTGCCAACATCCTAGTTGACAGGTTCAGCGCAAACTTCTCCCCCCTCTCCCCACCAAAAGGGCAAATATCTATCCCAGCAGAGTGCTGCCCCCCTGACATCTCAGATGCTCAGGTAAGAGCCGCCCTCTCCAAAGCATAAAACACAGCATCAATGGGACCAGACGGTGTCCCGGGCTGTGTCCTACATGAACTCCAAGAAGAGCTAAACCCAAACATAAAACTACTGTTCAATCTCAGCCTTACTACAGGATATGTACCCAAAGAGTGGCGTACAGCAACAGTGGTCCCTCTCCACAAAGGTGATGCCTCAACGGACCCTGGAAACTATCGCCCCATAACCTGACTAGCTTGGTCTGCAAAGCTATGGAAAGGATCATCATGGACCTCATAAATAAAGATATTGGGGACCTACAGACACTGGATCCTACCCAGTTCGGCTTTGTTAAGGGCAGATCCTGCCTCTTAAACCTGGTCAACCTCTTTGAAACCATCACCAAGGCCATTGACGAAGGGAAGGTGGTCCACACAGCCTACCTGGACCTCGCAAAAGCCTTCAATACAATACCCCACTCGGGCATTATAGATAAGCTCACCAGCTTAAATATAAACACCTATGTCACTAGATGGGTTGCAAACTGGCTCAAGGACAGAACCCACATGGTTAGAATTGCTGGAGCCATGTCAGACTCCAAACCAGTTACAAGTGGCATCCCACAAGGCTCAGTCCTGGGACCTCTGTTGTTCGGTATATATTTCTTGGAGGTACAGGCCAACATGGAAGGACTGTGGGCTGACCAAGTTTGCAGATGACTGCAAATTGGGCACCATAATCGACTCTCCAGCCAACACAAGCATCCTCCAAAAGGGCCTCATAGAAACAGACAACTGGTGTCAGAGCCATGGCCTCAAGCTAAACACCAAAAAGTGTATAGTCATCCCCTTTGGCAAAATCAAAGTGCCCACAAATTACCACATAGGTGGTAATCCATTAAGTGCAGAAGAGGTAATTAGGGACCTGGGGACCCAAGTTGATAGCAATCTCTCATTTGACAACCACATGGCCAAAGTGGTTAGAAAAACATTTTATATAGACCACCTAATCATGAAGGGATTCACATCTAGATCAGGGGAGGTCATCGTGCCTCTTTACTCATCCCTCATCAGGCCCATAATCAAGTACAATGCCCCTTTTGGGATGTACCTTACCAAACACCTGCAGCAACTGGAAAGACCCCAAAAGTACCTCACCAAGAGGATCAAAGGGCTCAAACAGATGCCATATGCTGCCCTGTTAAAGAAACTCCAGCTCTACTCAGTGGCATACCGCCTGCTCAGAGGTGATCTGTGCCTGATGTATAAAGCCATGTTCAACCCGGAATTAAGGGACATGCTGCACCTCAAAAAATCCAAATCCCGTCGAGCTAAGCGCTCGAGAGACTTGAACCTCAGCACTGAAATAAATAGGACATGCTGGAGGGACAGATTCATAACCCAGAGGCTCCCTTCTCTCTGGAATAAAATCCCAGTCCAGGTTAGGCAGAGTCCCTCATTGACTCTCTTCAAGAGGAATCTTGATGAGTGGATGGGAGATCATAGGTTTACCCCGGGTATCACTTCTGTGTCATTGTTAGACAGAGGCACAGTATACTAACCTCGAAAAAGGGCATAGCAAAATTAATTTAAAATGGGTGGCGAAAGCCAAACATACTCTGGCTAGCCTTATAAATGCCCTAGGGCAGATAGCCTAGTATGAACCTATGAACCTATGAACCTATGCCCATTTTCTTGTTAAAGCTATGCTTCCACCTTAGTTCTAGTATGTCAGCTGTAGTAGATAGATCAGTACATCTTTCCTTGACTTAATATAACTTTGGAAAATAAACCTTTATCAAAAGGGTATAATTGTCCCCACCAAAAAGGAAGAAGAACTAAGTTCTCACTTACACCATGAGTAACACTAGATGTCCTTCCATATTACTATTGTAGTATTCTTCACTGAAGGGATCTCCTTCCAAGGATAGCCCAATATCCAGCCAGTATACCAAAGCCTTTAGATTTTATAGGCACTGCACATCATATGCATGCTGCTCATGTAAGGCATAGAGCATAGAGGTGACATATGGATGCAAATATCCAAAACTTTTTTGACACTAGTCCAAATGCCATTATAGAACTTTGGTCTAAATGTATATCTGCTGTGCTTGTCACCAAGCCATCATCAGATAAGTGCCCTGTTGGGGTTTCTTTGATATTTTTTCTCAGTATTGTTGTTACTTGTGTTCATGTCATCCAAGAAGGGAAAATGTCTATGTGGGAAGGAGATTCTCCATAAAGACTATCATGACCAGTATCTTTTTTGCCTAGGTGCTTCCCACAACCATACACAGCACTCAATCTGTCAAGCGTTTGTCCCTAAGACCCACCATTGTCATTTATTTTCCCTCTCCATATACTTTGATAACCAAAGTCTTAAATTGTTGGCTCAGGGTGCTATTGTGGAATCCCCTCATCCCAAGGGACAGACGTCTTTCAAGAAGAATGCCAAAAAGTCTAGGCCTGATCTGGCTGCTGTCCAACCTCCACTGGACGTGTCTCTAGAAGCTAGTGAAAGCCCTGAAGAATGTCTGGTGCATGCATTGGATTCCTCTGCCATGACCCTGTCAGAGGCCAGCATCCTCTGAGGCTTTTCTTTTTTACTAAATATTTTTTTATTATTTCAAATAAGATGTCTTAAGAAACATTACATGAAATATAGATAAATAACATATTTACAATTCTAAAACATTACTAACTTCAAACCATTATATAACTATTTACATTGGTGTCTATGCAAATAACATTGAAATTCTATATTATATAAAGTTAGAAACATAAGATGATATATCTTCATTGATCTTTTCGAGTATTTCTAGTACTTTCATCCAAGAGTAATAGTAAGAAGTAGATCTTTTAGTTCTATTCTT
Source organism: Protopterus annectens (assembly GCF_019279795.1). NCBI lineage: Eukaryota > Metazoa > Chordata > Ceratodontiformes > Protopteridae > Protopterus > Protopterus annectens. Next base: position 1,796,039,295 of record NC_056735.1, on the reverse strand, counting down.
CACTGTTAATATTTCCATATGAGCAACTGTTGATGTTAAATTCTCAAATTCCTTGAAAGTAGGAGAAGCCTCATTTTTCCAGTGTATAGTTATGATTTTACGTGAAATTGCCAATACTGACCATAGGATTTTAGTGTCTTTTTTGGTACACAGTTTGGAATAGGAGAGTTGAATAAAATTAAAGACTTTGTTAATTGAAAATGATCATTATAAACAGTCCGAAAAAATAGTTAATGGACTTTCAGTACATACTGAGACATATAAATTCATAAAAAACATGCTGCCAATCTGCTTTTATCTTGGTATGGCATCTCCAACATTGATCTTCAATAGAATACATTTTGACTAGCGTATGTGGTGTATAGAAACTTCTGTGCAGATATCTCCAAGTGAATAATTGCCAGTATTTTGATAATGTAGAAAATTTGGAAGATTTTAGAATATTACTTTTTCCTTCTTCAATTGGAGGATGGTTGTTTATTAAAGTATAATAATCCCAGTATGATTTTTCATGATATTTTTTTTTTTTTAACAATTTTATAGATATTAGTCAAATAACCTGTACCCTGATAAGGTTGTTTTGTGATAAGAATAAGGTATTCAATAAGTTTTGGAGCTTCATGTCTAACTGAAGGTTGCATTTGTTCTATTTTATTTATAAGAAAATGTCTTAGATTTTGTAAAAGCAACCAGTAGTCTTTATTTATATTATAATTGTAAGTTATCTGTTCATTTGTTAGTATTTTCCCTTTCTCTATAAGTTGATGCCAAAAGAATAATGATTTTTCTTGAGTATATTCATTTTAGAGATGTGGGATGTATCTAGAATATTGGGTGTAAAAGCTATAGGGAAAATAAGAAAAATCCAAGAACTAATATTTGGTATTTTGTTTATATATGTTTTGAACATTGAAAATGTAGAGCCTATATAGTTTGATGGCAATTTATTAATATTATTCCTTTTCCCTAAAAAATAATCTTTTAACATCCATATAAGGAGTGATGATATTACTGTTAAGTTGTCTTGTATGTCATTGCAATTGATTTCTATGTAAATCTGCTCATGGGCTTGTTTCCATATAGGTGTGTATGAATTATTTAACCATAGTGTTATATTTTTAATAACAGATGAGGTAATATATAAATCAATATCTGGTAAATTAATTCCACCATCTTCCCAATCTGGTAAATGTTTATTTAAGGCTATACAGGGTTTATTTGGAAACCATAGAACATTTAAAATTAGTTTATTATATCTTTGAATAATATATTTGGGAGGTGGCAATGAAATATTTTGTATTAAGTATAATATTTTGGGAAATATGATAACTTTAATAAGATATAATCTGTCTGCTGTTGAAAAGATGTATTTATTCCAGTAACCAATTGTTTGTTCTATTTTGTCTAGTATTTTATTATAGTTAAATATTAGAGAATCTGTTAATTCATTGAGTAGATTTATTCCCAGATATAATAATTTATTTTCTGTTACTATATATTTGGAAAATCTTTTGTTTATATATATTTTTTTACAGTTACAGGGCATAATTTTAGTTTTGTTTTCATTAAATTTTAAGCCTGAAATATTTTGAAATGTATTCATGGAGTTGAATAGAGCATTCAAAGACTCATTGGCATCTGAGAGAGGTAATAGTATTTCATCAGCAAAAAGTTGGATTTTAAGGTTTAACATTTTATTAATACAAATGCCCTTTATGTTAATGCTTGATCTGATTTGATTTGCAAAGGGTTCTATGAGTAATGCAAATAACAATGGTGATAAAGGGCAACCTTTTTTAGTTCCCTTTTTGATTGTTATAGGGCCTGATCTATGCGATCCTAGTTTAACATATGCAGTAGATTTTTCATATACTATTTGGATAAGATTATTAAAATTAGAAGGAAAGTTATATTCTTTTAAAACTAGTGAAATAAAGTTCCAGTTAACCGAATCAAAAGCTTTATTAATATCTAATGAGATTACATTTAAATCTAGGACTTTATGTTTGCTATAGTCTATTAATGTTAGTATTCTTTTAATATTATCTGAAGTATTTCTTCCTTTAATAAAGCCTGTTTGATCTTTGTGAATTAAGAAAGGAAGAATGTGTTTGATCCTATCTGCGTATATAGCCATACACATCTTATAGTCTATATTGAGTAATGATATTGGCCTATATGAGGAGCACTGCTTCTCATCTTTATCTGGTTTGATAATTGGGGATATCAATGAATATTTCCAAGAGGGAGGTATGTTCATATCTTTCTTGGCTATATCATATACTTTTAATAGTAAGGATATGGCTTGATTTGGGTATTCATTTATACATTTCTGGTAGCATATTGTCTGGGACAGGTGCTTTATTTGTCTTGAGCTTTTTAATTTGTAATTTTAATTCTGTCATATTGATTGTTTTGTTTATAATGTATATTTGTTCTTGTGTTAATTTAATATGAATATTATTTTATAAGTATTTTTTAATCCTTAGTAGGTGTATCTTGAGTGTTTATGGAATTATCAATGTTAAATTGAAGTCTGAATGCTTCTAAAATATCATTTAGATCTGTAACTCTTTTGTTAGTATTAGGAATAAATATTTATTTTATTTGCTTAGATTTAATTTTTTTTGTTCTATTAGTTAAGTGTCTCAGGTGTGCTGAATTAGTAGAGTATGAGTTTATTTTTATCTTTTCTAAGTTAATCATAATCTTATGATGTAACAATTCTGCATACTTCTTATTGATTTGCGTACGTTCTTGAACTTGAGTAGTATTACCCTTTTGTATTTCCAGTTTCAATTTATCTGCTTTGTTTTATAAGTCTAGCATATCTTTATTCCATAACTTCCTTTTATTTATGTACCAGGATAATGTTTTCCCATATGTAACTGCTTTTAATGAATCCCAGACATATATTTCTGAAATATCTTCTGTGTAGCTTATTTCTAGAAATTTTTTGATTGTTTCTTCATAAAACTCTTTGAAATCTGTCAATTTTGTGATATAGGAAGATACCCTAGCAATGGGATTTGAATAAAAAGGTGTAAGCTCTATCTCAAAGACTATGGCATTATGATCAGATAAGGGACAATTTATAATTTTGACTTTGTCAATTTTTGTTGTTAGGTCATTGGCAACATATATTCTATCAATTCTAGAGTTAGTTTTATATCTATGAGAATAAAATGTGAAGATTAGTGAGTCTGGTTCTGCAAATTTATTTATATCTTTTAAATATAATGAATCTATAAATTTTAATAGTGCTTTAGAGATAGGTTGTTTTCTTCTTTTAGATTTAGAATCTGTATCTTTTTCGTTCATTATACAGTTGAAGTCTCCTGCCAATATCAGGCTACTCTTAGTTAAATTAATTATCTCTTCAAAGTGCTGTTTAACTGTTCTTAATCCTAGTCCTGGGATCCAATATAAATTTAATAACATATAGATTTTCTTATTTAATTCTACTGAAGCTAGAAAAAACATACCTGATGTATCTTGATGAGTAGTAATTATTTTAGGTGTTATAGTTGAGTTGTGAAGTAGTATAGCTACTCCTCTTTTTTTTGTTTTGTATTGAGAGTTTATTAGTACTGTGTAATTATTATTATTTAAGTTGTTTATATCTCTATCTAATAAATGTGTCTCTTGTAAGAAGACTATTTGTGGTTTATGTAAGTTTATGTACTTGAATAGGCTTCTCCTTTTATTACTATTATTTAGACCATTAACATTTATGGATAAACATTTCATTTGCTAGTTTTGAGTTTGTTTTATATGTGAGTTTATGTAAATATTGTTTATTCTTAGTTCCATCTTGGATACAGAATTCAAAAAGTTTTTCTTGTATGTTTTTTGCATGTTTCTGAGTGACACCAAAGTGATAAAATAAAAAAAAACAAAGAACTTCCAGACTTGTAATTCTTGACTTTAAAAACCATTCCCTATTACTAGGAGGTAATATACCTCTTTGTTTGGTTAGTGAATCTAACCAAACAAACGTTCTACCCTCACAAATAATATTTGGATCAGTTTCTCTTATCCTTTAGTTTTTAAATAAAGATAATTGAATAATATATTAAGATAATCTAATCAGCTAAAATATATAAATATATTCCTTACTCTTATCTTATTGTAATTCAATAATACTCATTTCTAATCAGGTTTCAAAAAGGTACAAATATTTAGACTAAGGTAGTATTTCAAAATAGTTTTGGGTATTAATAAACATTTTCACATGTTAACATCTATAACTGTATATTGCAGACATCTGTTGAAAACTATTTACTGACATTATAGTACAATACAATACCATTGTTGTGTAAATGTTTTTAGACTACTCAAGTCCGAAACCATTGTTTAGATTAGTACTTGCAAAGTCACATTGGAATAAAAACATGAATAGTTCATGTTTAACATAAACTGAAATGCAATACAATGTACAGGTATATTAATATTTCTTTAGTGGACATTAAATATGTTCCTCTGGTTGAATTTGTCAGCTTTTCAAAGACAATTCCCATGGCTGGAGACAACAAGATCAAAATGTAGATGTCTCCCTTATCTAAGAGACTACTTATAAGGTTGTTACTTAATTGAGTGTTTTATTGTTAACACTTTTATTAATTTTCATAGGAACTTTGTATAATTAAAAAGACACAGTACAGAGGTAAAACTACAGTGCATTTGACTACATTTTCAAAGCAAACATCTATGTATATCACATATTAACTCTTACAGCTTAGACTGACACTTAACCAGTTAGTTTATCTGCTGACAATAAGTGTTGGAGATATAATTTTGGCTTACTTAACACCAGTAATTTAATCTTATGATTGAATAAAATTTTAGAATTAAACATCAGCAGCTTCTCATTATAGTATTTAAAAAGTATACTGAAGAACATATAAAAAAATGGAAGCTGCCAAGATTTAAACTATTATGTATGAAAATGTTGCAGGTTAAAATTCCTAACCCACTTTGCAGTAAATAGACAAAATGTATTTAAACTATGGGGTAATACCTTTATTAGGTCAGAAAGGTGATTAAGAAGCTTGTTTTTCCTCTAATATCAGAGGATAGCTATGGTGATCCATGCACTGCAAGAATATTATTTATCCTGGTAATTGCTTTATGACTGTATATATAAATATTTAATTCAAACAATTAACTGGCATTACAACGTTTCTCAGAAAAAGTTGTTTTACAGTTAATGACTAGATAGAATGCATCATTGAGAGGATACACTTATCAAATGTCAAGTGCTTTAGCTATAATATAAGTGTACCTTCAAATTAATCCCTGATGAATTTGCTGCTTACTAAACTTGCAGACTAATATTGGTGTTTTTTCATGTAGTCATATTGGAACGTGAAAATACAGGTCTGCTAATAAGGAACAATCAGGCTCTCAACTGCTAGACAATGCTATACATTTGTCCGCAGAAAGGTTTAAGAATTACGGTTGCATTGTCAAGCATTTTTGTTTACACTAACAGTAACATGATATACCCACATACACTAGTATTGTGTCATTCTTGATAATGCAAAAAGCCAGGTAATATTATAAGAAGGATGTATCCACAGCCAGGTAATATAATAAGAAGAGTACAGCTGCAGTCATTACTCAGATGAGTAAATGGGAACAGCATGAGCCATCTAAGGAAGCATAGCTCGCTGAGCACCTGCCACAATGTATATTCACAATGCATGGTAACTTAGTAATAAATTAGGGTGTGGGCTAAGCCTCTCCCTCTGCTACTCAAATTGGATTCAATACAATATGTGTGTAGAACATGGATGCTTTGACAAAGTTCAAACCTATATGGGATATAAATATTGTATAGTTGACACATTGGGTTAAATCCTCTGTTGTTATGTTACTTATTATAGTTGTTTATATGATTATTGCTTTTACTTTCTCTATCTAGTATATTGTACTGTTATTTTAATGTTTGATTTGCTAAATGTACATTTAACCTTCTTGTTGCAGCCCATTTGTCCACTTGAGGGCATAGTTTGGCAGCAGGACATTAGTAGTATTTTTGTAGGAGCACCAGTGTGGCAAATGGCAATTTTCCTTAAAATAAACCTGCCTGTTGCTTGACTCTTTAGAGAATTTGTAAAACAGCACTGATTCTATTTGCTAATGATTAATTTCTGCTCTTTAAACTCTGCTGTACAAAACATAGTAAGGGATAGCTAAAATATCTGGAAAACTAAACTGACATAAAGACAAGCAGACATATGTCCTTATCTGTCAAGGTGCTAGAAGACATCAGAAGCCATAAGCTGAAAGTGCTTCAAAAAATAGATCTGTGTATATTTAGATGAACTGCATATATTATTTACGTTTCATTAGAAGGAATTTAGGTTCCTGTATCTTTAAAAGTGAGCCTAGCTTATTTCCTGACTAGACATCAATTAGAAAGAGTTAGGGGGATGACATATACAAGTAAATGCGACAAGCAATAAGGAACTCAAGTTTCTAGTGATATTTGTGGCTGTTAAATTGACTTGAGAACCAAGCAGGAAAAAGTATGTGTTTTTTCTTTTTTTTCCTCTTCTCTTACTTCTTGACAAAATCATGTAGTGTGCATGTGAGCACTCTAGTCTGCCGAGTAGTGTTCACATCTATCAAACTTTGCATTTTAAACATGCTATGCCTTATTTCTTTAGAAAAGAAAAGACAACAGGATATCTAAGCTACTTATAAGTATCTCTCAACTCCGGATGTCAGGAGCCATAACACACTTGACTCATAGCCGCAAAATATCACTCACAACATATTTTTGCACTGTACTATATCAATATGTGCATATGGGTCAAAGACAACATATCTTTTAAGGCTATTTAAAGTAGTCTTATGATACATCTAAACAACACATTTCTGCCCAGCATTACTGTTTATCCAAACAGGGACATTTTTAACTTATAGAAAGAAATGCTGTCAGGGATGTAACTGATAATAATTATATAGCAGCTATTGCTATACCTATTAAGCAATATAACCATATACTGATTAAAGTATTATAAGTAAATGAAGACTTTATAAAAAGAAGAGAAAAATAAAAACAACACAAAAAAAATATTTGAGAACATTATTATGTGTTGATTACTCTGATTAAGAATATGAAAATAATAGATGTATAATAATGAAAAATAGAGTAATGTTTAAATTATGCTTAGTATATTAATGTGATTTGAGATAAATGTATTTAAATTTATGCTAATTTTGACATTTAAAGTATAACTGAAAACAGTACCTGTTTCGGTGTGACTTGAAGACAGAAAAAACTTTTCTTTTGTTGTTAGTATTATTATTTAAATTTTTACAGAATATAACATATGTAAGATTATATGTCCTTTAGTTTTTTTTTTTTTTGCTCAACAGTTTTCCAGTTATTTACTTCAGCATTTATTTTTGGTGTACTAATTGTCCAGTCCATAGATTCTTCAGGATGTTAGGATGTTGTTGTTGGTAAGGTATTTTATTGCTGAATCTACTGTTTCGAAGACTTTTATTCCATTTGGTAGAAAAACTCGCAGTCTTGCTGGGAATAAAAGATGGACTTTTAATTGCTTTTTCTTCAAGGTTTTTATTATTGGTAGAAATTCTTTTCTTTTTGAAACCACCTTTGTAGAATAATCATTGTCAAATCTTATTAATGAATCATTGTATATTAATGGGAGAATTTGCCCAAGTATTTCTTACTATAAGATCTTTATCTTATGTAGAAAAAGTCTCACAATTATGGATCTCAGCTTGTTCTTACTTGGAGAAGAAGTATTTCCATAAGCTGCTAGTGATTTATGCGCATGTTCTATACCATATGAAAGAGCTTCAGGTATTTTTGTTACATCTGGTATCCAGGTGATAAGGAAGTTTATCATATTGTCCCTTTCAGATTTTTCTGGTAGACCATATATTCTAATATTATTTCTTCTTGTTCGGTTTTCCATATCATCAAGCTTTTCTAGTAAATATGTGTTCTGTTGAAGTAAGAATTCAGTTTGTTGTTCTTCTATTTGGACTCTAGTGTCAATGTCATTTAATGACTGTTCAATAAGTGATATCTGTCCTTTCTGCTGAGTAAACATTTCTTGAAGCTGTTCTAGTTGTTGTGAGCACTTTTCTTTAAAAGTATCTATTTTATTGTCCATCTTGTCAATTTTTATTGTAAGTTCCTGTATATTTGTAATGAGAGATTGCAGGTCTTTTTTGAGAGAAGAGTCTTGTGCTGAATTCCTTAGATGACTCATGCTGTGAAGCTGATATTGGTGCTGATTTTCCAGTAATTAATTTGACAGGAATTATTCAAGTTCTGACAATAAAATTTTTCTTATAGATGCTAGAAGTTATTAGAAATAAGTTAGTAATAAATATTTCTTCAGATTAAATATTATTTTGTAAAATTCCTGTCAGGAATCGTATTGAGGTAAGAGAGCTGAAATGAAGTGAAGCTATCAGTTCAGTATCCTAGCCACGCCTTCCTCTGAGGCTTTTCAAACATCTGCTTTGGATGTTAAGGGGGAACCATGGTTGATTATTTCTGGGGTCTGAGGGGGGATTCCTCAAATCTTGGCCCAGAAAGAGATTCCTTCTATGGTCATTTAATCCCGCCAAGGGAATGATCCACTGATAGGTGTTAGGGCAGATGTCCCACTTAAGAAAAATCAAAAGACCAAGCATATTACCCCTATTGCTAAATATCCCCAATGTGAATGGCAGGATTTTATGCAAAGCTTGTTTAATGCCTTGATGGCCTTGAAGCCTCCTCAAGGGGTGTCAGTCCCTGCTCCTCCCTAGGCTTCCATGCCTGTTAAGAGGACAAGAGAACCAGATTCTTCAAATGAGGACCTAGATTCTGGGGAGGAATCCCTTGCATACTACTCTCAAATTCATTTTCTTCTAGACTATAGTTCAAAGGAAGAAGATTCTTTGAGCCTGCCCCCCCCCCCTTGAAAGAATTATCCTTTTGGGATACAATTGCTCATATGATGGAGTACTTTAAGTGGGATTTCTCCCAGGTCTCTGACATCCAAAAGAGATACTATGAGCTTCTACAAATGGAGTCTATTAAGCTGTCTGCAGTTCCTCCTGTGTTGGCAGCACTTTTGGACACCTTCTCTGCTGCCTCTGTAGCTCCTGACTCTCAGCCCTTGGCCCCTAAGAAACCTAACAGGTTCTACAAGGTCCCTGAGGACTGCAAATTCTTGTTTAAATATCCTTCTACTTACCCTTCTGTGGTTTCAGTCTCTACTGATAATTCTTTAAAACTTTTACCTTCTTCTAAGCTCCTTCATTCTGATAAGGATAGTAGAGCTATCATTCCTTTTTTCTCCCTGGACCCTTAAAAATATTCACAGATAATACCCCCGTGATGTGGTATATCAACAAGCAGGGAGTATGAGGTCTTATCTCTTTTGCAGTCTTGCTCTACAGACCTAGGATCTGGCTATCAGTTATCAGGTGACCCTTCAGGCAGTTTACAATCCTTCAGAGCACAATCTGTTAGCAGACTCTCTAAACAGGTCCAGAACACAGGCTCATGAATGGATGCTTCACAGAGATTTGTTTCTGGGCATAGTCTATTGGTGGGATAGTCCTCAGGTAGATCTTTTTGCCTCCTATCTGAACAGACAAATTCCTCTATTCCATTCAAGAGTACCAAGTCCTGTGGTTTGGAAAGTAGATGCCCTGTCTTTTCCTTGGAAGGGAATGCTTCTGTATGCCTTTCCTCCCCTTCCTCTGCTGCCAAAAGTTCTACATAAGATCAAACAGGACTCTCACAAAATATTGTTGGTGACTCCCTTTTTGTCCAGACAGCACTGCTTCCCACTTCCTTTTCATCTAGCCATAAACAATCACCATAAGTTCTACACCATATGGATCTTCTCACACAGAACAATGAATCTCTTATCCATTCTCACCTATTTACTTTTCAAATTACACTGTGGGTGATAGGGTTTTGATCCCTTTTAGACACCTCTTTTATTAGGATGTGCTTCAGGTTCTTCAGGAGGTCAGGAAACTCACTGCTAAAAATCATATATGTCTAAATGGAAAAGATTTTCTGTTTGGTGTCTCTCTTGCCATCAGGGTCACTTCTCATCAGGGGTTCCTCTGTTCACCCTTGTTTGAGTGATCTGCTCCATGTTGGTGTGGAATAATCTTCAGTTAAAGCTCATTTGTCAGATATCTCTGTTGTGTGCCCTTGAACTCTCCTTTGGCCTCTTGGTTTGAGGTCAAGCAATTTCTGAAAGGTGTCCTTCATATCAGGCTGAATATAAAGTCTATTTGTCCCTCTTGGGACCTCAATTCTGATCTTGAAAAATTGACCCAGGATCCTTTTAAATCTGCTAGTTCAGTTTCCTTGCAACTTTGTACTTGGAAGATTGTTCTGCTGTTGTCTCTTACTTCAGCCAAGAGAGTGCCTCAGCTTCAGGTTCTGATGGACATTCCTCCTTTTTAATTTTTCACAGAAACAGGGTGTCTCTTCATACTAATCCTTCTTTTATGTCTGAGGTGGTTAATGATTTGCCTCTTAATCAGTCTATTCAACTTCCTTCCTTTTGTCCCTTCTCCACAGTCTGCCAGTGAGAATGTTCTCCATACCCCAGACTTACATTGACACCTCAGATATTATTTGGATAAAACAAAGGTTATTCACCAACCTGAACAACATTTTGTTTATTTTTATCCCAGGACATTGTGTTTAGCTGTTTCCAAGCAAACCATCTCCACCTGGATCTCTAAAGCCACTTTCTTTTGTTGTTCCTTTCATGGAAAATGTCTTTCCCCTCCTCTGTAAAGACATAGTCTACTTGGGAGGTTGCCTCTTCTGGTGTTTTTTTCAATGGTTTAGACACGAGTTCCATCCTTGAAGCTGCTACTTGGTCCTCTGTTCACACTTTTACTAAGCATTATAAAGTGGTTGTCGTTTCCAGGGCAGGTTTTGCCAGGGTGAGTCTGCATGGGTTTGTAGAGGGCTCTTCTGTGCCTTCTTCCTCCCAGTCTTCTTCTTAGCTCTCTTGTACTATCTCTTCAGTAAAGAATACTACAACAGTGATATGGAATGACATAGTACAGTTGTGTAAAGTCTTACCATAACAGTAGATGTCCTTCTCTTCACTGTTGCAGTATTTGATCCCTCCTTCTTTCCCCCTTCTGTTATGGCTCTTGCCCCTGTCCTTTGTTATCCGGTTGGCAGAGGGGCTCTCACTTCCTTTCTTTCTTCTGAACTTTTTTCTTCTGGATGTACGTGTCCTACATTGTCCTTGGAGGTATTTTGTTCCTCCTGGGTCAATTCAGTTCTGAGTATTTGCATCTGCACGTCACATTTACGTCCTAATGACAGAACATATGTATGATGTATGCTGCCTATAAAATCTAAATATTCTGGTATACTGGTCAGACATCAAATGTTTATCTGTCTTTGGCTGGAGATCCCTTCAGTGAAGAGTACTGCAACAGTGAAGAGAAGGACGTATACTATTATGGTAAGTACACAACTGAACTTTTTCTAGTTTAACCATATAATTTTTTTCACTTTAAAATTGATGCACTTTATTCAGTCACGTATAATGGGACTTGGGACTAAAACAACAGAACTTCCAGGGCAGTAAAAAAATAAAGTAATGGATAATGCATTCAGTTCCCACTTTTGGATCTGCACTTTTCATGTACATGCAAGTATTCAGTAAATCCAAGCTAAATTGTTATGACCTGTTTGTAATTTGCAACAACCTGAATACAAACAAAAAGGTTTGGACTGCTGAGATTGTGGAACATTTAATAATGGCAATCAGAAATGCAGAACTTGTAGTCCACCATTCAGTCTATCTGAAAATGTGTCCCTTAAGCTTTCCATGAGTACAGCCCTCGTTTTTTTTAGTATTTTTGTGATATTTGACTTGCGAAATAATTTGCATTATGAGTCAAAACTTGGGTATGTAAAGCACAAACCTTTCTTGCTCAACCAAGTATGTCTTTGTCAGAGTTGCCTAACAAGTTTCAAGTGGCATTAGTACTAACACAGAAGAGCAACTATCTTTAAATTTAATTTAATTTAATTAACAATTCAAGGGCAAAAAAGACACAATTGGAGCTGGCAATGCTGTTAAAATGTCAAAAACTATTAAGTGTTGGGGCTAATGAGCTATAGTACCTTACACATAGGAAACAGCACCCATTTATAATAGTCTTTGAATGTGTTACATTATGGATTATGTCATGGTCCATTTGTTTTACTGAGAAGCATTGTAGTCTATTATGCAGAAATGGTCCAGTCCATTCTGCAAGTGATAGATTGATGCTACAAAACAAGGAAATTAGACCACAAAGAAGTTGTTGCTATTACAAGGAATAAATGCAATATCAGAAAAAGTGCAGAGATAAGATCAAATACCTAAGCTCTTTTGACACTATTTTGTGTTTTTTCCTGTCTAAGTGAACTTATGGCACTGGGTTCTGGTATACTTTCTTACTTCTTTACATTCTTTTTCAGTAAGTGGTATGGCAGGGATAGTTTTTTAGGGAAAATATACTCTGGGATGAGGGAAATACATATTGATAATGTGCAACTGTCCATCTGATTACAAGGGCCAGTACATGGCTTACAATGTGTTTCTAATGGCCCTTGGGCTTTACAAGCCTAGCCATGTTACACATGTTAGTCACCTCTCAGCGCAAAAGGGAGCATTGTACTCTATTAGTGCTCTGATGAAGGTCGAGTACAGTGTGTAGTTAACATAGAAGGCCTTCCTTACCACTGTGGACACATGTTGACTGAAGTTTAGATTGATATCAACATGTGTTCCCAAATCTCACATCACTTGGTTTGAGTTTAGGGGGGGTGCTGTCAATATTGTAATTTGCAGGAAATTCTTCTTTGCCAAAGGAGATAATAATGAGCTTTTTTGCATATAGTTTTAGTCTGTAGCTTTGGCACCAATCATTTGTCTGTGCTGTCCCTTATGTAATATGTTAACATTGTTTGGGGACTCAATGGTTGCATCCAGTTTGCAATCATCGGCACACTCGGTAAGCCATAGGCCATCTACTTTTGTCTGGACTTCCGAGAAATAGATTCCAAACAGTAGACGGTCCAGCACAGATTCTTGTGGTATGCCACTGGTAACTGGTCTACTTTTAGAGGTGGAATTGCCAACTTTGACAGTATGCATTCTGTCAGTGAGTCATTTGGCTACCCATCTAGTGATGTATGGGTTAATCCCCAGCTGGTTGAGTTTCTCAATGATACCTAAGTGAGAGATTGTGCCAAAAGCCTTGCCTAAGTCAAGATAGGTAGTATGCACTATTCTGCTTTCATCCAGGGCTTTGGTGACATTACTGATGTCCACCAGGTTCAATAAGCACAATCTACCCTTAACAAAGCCAAACTGGGTTGGGTCAAGAGTTTGAAGGTCATATATGTCCTTGTTGATAAGGTCCATGATGATTATTCTCATGGCTTTGCAGATAAGGTTGGTTAGGCTCATGGGTATATAGTTCCCAGGGTCGGTTGATGGACCAGCTTTGTGCAAGGAGATTAATGTTGCTGTTCTCCACTCTGCTGGAACAAAGCCATGCTCAGGCTGAGGTTAAAGAGAGTGCTAAGTGGTTCCGCTAGGTCTTGTTTTAGACTGTTTAGTAAGGAGTCTGGTATGTTATCTGGTCCCATAGAGGCCATGCTTTTGGCCTTGGAGAATGCAGCTATGACCTATTCTTTGGATATACTAGGCAGAGGACTAGTGTCAGGTATGCTTTGGGGTATGGTGGGTGGATACCAGGGGTGGAGTTTGCACCAAATATGTCAACTAACAGGTTGTCAATTTCCTTAGGCTCATTAAGAGAGAGTACTGTACACTATACGTTTGGCACATAGTTGGGCAATCCGTTTTAGATTTCCAACGTAGCTAAAGAATGCTTTATCTCTTTGTCCCCCTAAACAAAGGTGGTTCTTCAACAGAACTTAATAATTATAGTCCCATAGCTATACTATCTCTCCTATCAAAAATCTTAGAAAAATGTGTTCACACCCAACTACTGAATCATCTTCTTCAATATAACCTGGTAGCAAATTCCCAACATGGATTTTGGCCAAACCATAGGACTACCTCTGCCCTTATATCATTTACTGACCATGTCAACCAACAAGGAAATCTCAGTAACTTAGTATCTGTTGTTTTCCTAGACCTGTCAAAGGCATTTGACACAGTATCCCACTGCAAATTACTATCATTTTAATCTGAGCTCACTGTTCCTCCAGCAACAAGCTGTTAAATGGCATAACTCTCTCTCCCCTCTCCTCCCAGTGGGACAAGGTGTTCCTCAAGGATCCATTCTTGGTCCCTTACTATTTTCCATTTTTGCCAATAACCTCCCCTCGGCTACCCAACAAACTAATATAGTACAGTATGCTGATGACACCACCATTATTTACTCAGCCCCCCCTCTACAATTACTCCAAATTAGAACCCAGGAAGCCTTCACTACTATAGAAAAATGGCTAAATTCCTCCCAACTCATACTAAACCCATCTAAGGCCCAACTTATGATCTTCCACCTATCCAAAACTTTAACCCTCACCTCACCTCACCATTGTCAATAACATCTTCCGACAATACCCTTATCACACCAGTAACTCAAGCTAAGCTACTAGGTGTAACTATTGACCAAAATCTAAAATTTGACAAACATATAGTATTAACAATTGCCAAAGTTCATAAAAAACTAGGTTCAATCTACCGCTACAAGAGCTTTCTCACAAAGGAATCTCAAATCAGTATCTCTCATACCCATCTACTCTCCACCGTACTATACACTTCCCCAGTTCTAACTAACCTAAACAAATCTGACCTTCTGGAACTATCTACCTGCTACAATAAAATCTCAAAATTTGCAACCAATGCTAAGTTTTGTTCTCACCATTGCCTCTCCCTAAGACAACTAGGATGGTTAGAACTCCCTAACCTACTAAAATACAATAAACTTTTCCTAACCCATCAACTGCTATACCAACCAAATAAAATACCTGCCCTGTCTGGTCTACTCACCTTCCATAATACTGTGCATCAGCTAAGATTTTCCAGTACCATCCTACTAACCGTTACCAATTGCTTACATAGCTCAGGCCAATCTCTTTATTCCTATGCAGTTGCTAAGGCCTGGAACTCTCTGCCTCCTGACATTAGATGTCTAAATAGTAAACATACTTTCAAATCCCTAATAAAAGATCTCCAATTCAAAACTTGGATACGCTCCTGTACAGACCCAGACTAATTTCAATTGTTCTTGACTTTCAACATCCCTAGATCACAGGTGTACTGTGTAGTTTCACTTAGTGCAAAGTACTGTGAACCAGGCCACCTTTATAGTTATGATTTCTAGTTTATGACCCTGTTTGTCTATGGAAACTTCTTTTTGAATTTATGTTCAAGCAGTTGTATACGTGTTGTATAATATTGTGTTTAATTGTTTCTCAGTATTCCAACCCCCACTGTATGCTGCATTATTTGTAAAACTCTGATTTTACTCCTTTTATATGTTCTATGCTCTTTGTACAAAATAGCTATAGTTATATAACTTTGTATTATTTTTATTATTTTTTATAATTTTTTTACTATGTATCTGGAGCTTTTCTCCCCGGCCTCTGCTGAAAACGTCCACCTTGTGTCCAGTCGGACTAACCCGGTAAACAAATGGAAAATAAAAATACAATAAATAGATAAATTATTATTATCCTTAGCTAGGGATGCTAATTTAGCTTCATAACTAGATTTAGTGGACCTTACAAGATGTCTGAGTTGCTTGTTCAAGCTGTGGAGGGTATTCCTCTTCTGGTGAATAACTTCCCTCTTGTTCTTAGACATCAGTTTCTTCCTTTTGTTATATAACCTATTTATACCTGAGGTCCACCAGGGTGGCCTGTTTTTTCGGGAGGACCTGGGTTTGATCTGGTCAGGAACAGCCAAGTGTATACAGTTGTTTAGGTGGTCATACAGGGCATTTGTGTACTCCTCTGCATAGGAGTCATTGTTGGCTGTGTTAGCAGAGAGTTTGAAACTTTTTATACCATCACCTTGTAGGCTGTAGTATGCTTTGAAGACAATTTTCAGTGTTTTTTCTCCTGTGGGGATGTCAGGTCTGACTGTTACTTCAAACAAGACAGATTTATGGTCTGACCTTACCAGAGAGGGCAATGCACAGGGGGTAGTGCAGTGACCCCCATGTTGGGGAGTACTAGGTCTAGAACATTTGAGCCCCTTGTAGGGGTGCAGACTAGCTGTTCCAGGGTATTTGTATTGACAAAGTCCAGGACCCTAAGGGCAAGCATGTTTGCACTCGTGTACGCCGCACAGTCGATGGACGGAAAGTTGAAATTACCCATGACCAAAGTGTTTGGCTGTATTGTGAGTGACTCTAGTAAGTCCAGGTAGGTGGTGTGCTTCTCTTGGTTCACGGTGGGGGACCTAGGCTAGCAATGATGTGGTAGGGTTCTTTACCTATAGTAAGTTTGTCCTGGAGTAGCTTAAGAGAGTCATACTGTTTAACCAGTCTTGAGGTGTATTTGGCTTTAATGAAGATGGATACACCTCCATCTTTGGTTCTTTCATGCTCGTTTTAGGGTCTGAACATGTGGAAGGCATTGTAGCCTTGCATTGCCAGGGTGCTCTCTGTGACCTTGAACCATGTCTCAGTGACTGCACAGACATCAGCATCTTCCAAGATGAGGAATGCTTCCAGGGAATGCAGTTTCCTGTTTAGGCTCCTAGCATTAAGCAACATAACCTTGAGTTTGTCTCAAGTGGATTTTTTTATGTTGGAAATTTTGTTGTTTTGACATTGCCTAAAAAGGCATTATGGGAGAGACAAGCACCTTTGCCAGTATGTGAAAGCCAAGAGGAGACAGGCGAAGACCATTTCTGGCAAAGCAGCGTGGTCTGTCAACCATGTCTTCCCAGGCTGACAGATACTAGACCCCCCCCCCCGGACTGACACCAGAAGCTAAGTCAATTGTTGAAGTCAATAATTTTTTGTCTATATTGTGGGATCATTCTGGGTGAAGGTACAATGCTGCTTAGGGCTAGGGACATACCTGCCTAGGACACATAATCTGAGAGTTCAGTCATGTCTGTCTTCATATAGTCCAGAGAGGTACGTCTCAAGTTACTCACCCCAACATGTACTATGACATAGTCACAGCGATAATTATTAAGTGACATGAGTGCATGCATGCATGATTTGACAGATCCTGGCACCTGACAGACAGCTGATCGTGACCTTCTCCTTGTCTAGCCTGGTGAGAGGGACATCTGTGTGTCTCACTATTGAGTCACCTATGACCAGGGCATTTGGTTTTGAGGTGTTTTGCCTTATGGGTTTATTTACTGAGAAACTGGTGTTTCTGCTGTTATGTGTAGTGGATTCTATTTGCTTTGCAGTGTGTGCAAGTGATTTGCACTTGGGGGGTCTCTGATTTTTTGGTAGGCTTCTATTGAGTATCTCTGCTTATGTGGGTTTATGTGTTGTGACCTTGTTTTGTGTGAGAGGTGATGTGTATGTTCTGACACTTGATGTCCAGTTTGTTGTTATGTGAGAGAATTGATTCCAACTTTATGTCAAACATCTACTGGATGAATGTAAGTGTTGTCAGTGTAGAACTGATTCCAAATTTATGTCAAATATCTACTGGATACAGTTAGGGGTAGGAGACACAGGGGGCGTAAACACAGGGGTACAAACCTTGGAGGACCTTTGTCAGTCCATTGTGAAATGAATCCTGTTTGTTCCAATGTGCACAACATTTCTAGTTTTGTGTTAACACCCATTCACGAAACATTGTTAAATAAAGGTCTTGGTTTTATTCCTGGCTTCTTTGTGGATGAGAGTGTATTTGTTGCTGATATTTTGGCGTTTTGTAGAAAAATTAATTTAAAACTATTTTTTGACCAGCATGATAACTCTCAAACATCTACTGAATTTCGTTTTCTGCCTTCCAATTTTAATCCACCTATGGACAAACACGTTGCCATCTTTCAGCAAGCAATTATCAAAGATTTACATCATCATATGGGCTCTGGGAGCATCCTGAGACAGAATTTGAATAGAGAAGAACAGCAGGCCTTAAATGATCTCAAATCCAATACTAATATTATTATTCTCCCTGCTGATAAGGGAGGGGCGGTTGTTGTCATGGACTCCAGTTATTACTGGGCTGAGGGAAAGAGACAGTTGTCTAACACTCAGCATTATTTGAACATGCCTTTGGACCCCACTCTCAATTTTAAGCAGGATATAGATGATTTTGTGCAATCCGCTGTTGAGGAAGGGATTATTAGTGCCAAAGCCAAAATTCAATTGACTGTACTGGACCCAGGTAAACAATATTTATATTTATTGCCCAAAATCCACAAATCTTTCCAAACACCTCCAGTTAGACCGATTGTTTCAGGAATTGGTTCACTCACTGAACCCTTGTCTGCTTATCTAACTGAATATTTAAAACCCTTACTTAGCCACATTAGGGCCAGAATAAAAGACACAACTGAATTTCTGAAAATAGTTTCAGATTCCCAATTGGAACCCCAGTGGTTAATGTGCACATTGGATGTCAAATCACTTTACACCTGCATTCCCCATTGGGCGGAACTGACTGCATTGGAATTCTGGCTCAATAAAACAAATATCTACAGCCCAGGTTTCAACACTCTTTTAATTTGCATGGCTGAACATGTACTTACTAAAAATGTGTTTTATTTCCAAGATCAATGTTATTGGCAGATCCAGGGTACAGCTATGGGATCATCCTTTGCTCCCATCTACGCAGATCTCAATATGGGGTATATTGAGGAACATATCATTTATAATGAGTTACAAAATCTGTATTTACCTGAGATTGATATTTGGCGACATTACTTAGACAATTGCTGGCTTGTTTGGAGAGGGGGCACAGAATATCTTGAAGAGTTTGTCTATTATCTCAATTGTAACAAATGGGGGGTACAATTCACTGTCATCTACAATGATAAAGAAATTAATTTTCTTGATATACACCTAGAGCGTAAGCCAGATCACACCTTAAGAACCACGGTTTATAGGAAGTACCCCCAATATAATAGTTTGTTACATGCCTCCAGTCTCCATCCCAAGCATATTATTAATAACATTCCTAAATCTGAGTTCCTTAGAATTAAAAGAATCTGTTCCTCACAGCAGGACCTTACCCATTGCCATCATGATCTCACCAACAAGTTTTTGGAGAAGGGGTACAGTCCAGACAATGTCAAATCAGCATCACAATGGGCTCACAATCAACCAAGGGATAGCCTTTTGACATACATATATAAACATACCAGGAATAGTCAGGATACTCTTCGGTTGGTTACCATGTTCGGAAGGAACACTAGCCATTTCATTGAGATTATTGACAAACATTGGAACATACTCAAAACTAACACATGGCTTGATGACTGGTTGGGCAACAGATGTCAGTTCTCATACCAAAAGGGGAAAACATTAGGTTCTCATTTTTCACAATATAAAAAGATTAGGTGCCAGGAGGTCATTCATCACCAAATGACTTTGTCAGGAGAGAAACTAGTTGGATGTTACCCATGTGGGCATTGTTCCTTTTGCAAACATGTCTTTAAGACCAAAAACTTTACTAGCAAGAACACAGGCAAATTATTTGACATTAATTGTTTTGCAAACTGTGGAACTGATTGGGTCATTTATTTGGCCAAATGTACTTGTCAAGCATTTTACATTGGACAAACATCAAGACAGTTTAGATGTCGCATGTCGGAACATTTAGGAGACATCAGAAATGCTAGCATGACCAATGCTTTGTATAGACACAGCTTGATTCACAATACAGCCACATTTACATTTACCATCATTGATAGAATATTGGGAAACAAATCTTTTAAAACAGGGTGGCATAACTTACTTAATACCAAAGAAAAGAAATGAATAGTCAAATTAGGTGGTCTCTTTCCACCAGGTTTAAATGATAAACTGTAATATATTGTGTATAAGTAGGAGTTATGCCTTGTATTTTTGAGTATAATATTGCCATTTATATTTTTCTGCATTTCTAATTGTTTATTTTTTTAGGTTTATTTTTGCACATAAGATGTATTTGCACTATCTTTTAATTATGTTTTTCTCACAGGAAATTATGTCATTTATTGCTTTATTGGATACTACATTTAAATGCAGTTTCTGTACTGCTAATCATGTCTAACCACTGAGGAAAGCTATATGCTGAAACCGGTCTGGTTATAATAAACATTTACTGCTTCTAATTCCTGGTGCTGGCCTCCTTTTTGTTTTTATGAATATAACTGTTGTCAATGTTCTGGATGCAACAGTATCAAGTTCTCAAAGTCTGATTGCACATTTTTAACTTGGTAACACATTCTTGCTTGATACATTGTTTCCTTGTGCTTATTTTATTGATGTATATTGTAATGATGAGAGTGGTCTCAGAGTATATGCGTGTAGTGTTCTTCAAGACTGCAATGTTTTAGAGAAAGAACAAGGAACTTTTTTAATTTTAAAAGATCAATAGTCTCAAAGTCGGAGCAACCATAGGGTAAGAATAATAAAATGAGGGGTGCGTGATTGACAAATGGGGATGGGGGTGTGGTGGGACTTGTCTTTCCTCACAAAAAAAAAATCACTTTTCTTTTTTGTTTGTATGAGTGTGATTTGCATGAAAGTAACTTATCTTTGAGTACATTTCTTTAAATGGTAAGTATACTTGTTAAAGCTAGTTTTGTGCAATAAATGCTATGCCATTGCGTTTAAAGCTGATGGGTTTTGAAGACCAGTAGTAGAACTGTAAGAACATTATTAGTTTAGCTACTGTCACTAATGTCCTAAGATGTTACTGAAAGTGGTGAACTGGAAGTTGACTGAATGGATGTAACAGGCATACTACCTGCTTTTGGTTTCACCTGGTCTTGTGACTAACTGATGTAGTCAATATGCCAATGCAAGTAACTTTCAGCATATTGCTACACATTTCATTTGTGCCTGCTGCAAATATACCTCTTAACTATGTCCATCTATTTCATTTTAATTGTATTCATTTGTTAATTCGCATTTTAATTTTATTAATTTGTTAACTTGGTAAGTTATCTGGTTTTCAGATTCTTTTCAGCCACAACCCTGCAACAGCAGTAAAGGTAAGCATTATACATATGAACAATTTTAGAATAGCAAATCAATTAACATGCTTTGAGAAGGAAACTAAAGAAAATCCATGCAGATAAAGACAGCACATGTAACCTCCATGTAGACAGTGTCCATAAGTCAGGAAAGAATCTTAGACCATGGAGCTGTGATGCATAAATCGTAACCACTGAGGCATGTTTCCTGTATGTCTAAATCAGCAAAACATAGTACATTTATAAACTTTGGTCAACACCAGAGTATAATGAGTTTCTTTTTAATCATACACAAACTGATGTGATTCATTTAAATTGAGACTTGTAGGATGCCTTTCTAGGATCAAATCGTTTGGAAAGTTAATCCTAATGTAAATGAAGGCATGTTTTCTTGTCCTACATATTATTTATTTATTTATTTACATTTTGTGCTGTAACTGTGTTGGAATAAATGTGCAGATAAAATCTGACTGCAAAAGTTGATGATCAATCATTAGCATAAATCATCACCATGTAAATGTTTATGGAATTTTTCAACAGGCAAGACTACAGCAACAGCTCCCTTGTAAATGCAAAAGTTGCAGGAGTGTTGAAAGCCTCAGGCCCCTTCTTATTACATATTGGTGCCAGATAGCCCAGTCCCTTAGACCATAGTGTGATGCATTCATATTCCAGCCTTACTGGTCGAGCAGGATGCAAGTGAGTCAACACTTGCTCTTATGCAATTATTTTCTTTACATAAACAACTTTACAGTAATATGTCCTTCTCACACTCTCTCATGTTTACTTTCACACTGTTCTTCTCCAGTATTGGTTAGGTGGCTGGAATACTTTTACTAAGTTTTAGAGAAAATGTTGACAGTACTTACTAGTTTATTAATTGATTAAGGATCACATGTACAAACATTCTGGATTATCAAACACTGAAACTGCACACATATTTATATTTGTTTTGTTGGCATTTGCTCATATTTCAAGCCCAAATCAGCATTATGAGTGACATCCATCTGTGATGAGAGACATGACCCTAGACAATAGATTTGGGGGTTTCATTACCAAGAATTTAAACTAGCCAAGGCGGGGGGGATACAGTCAAATATCTAGGAAATCCTGGTTCCCACTCTGCAAAGTATAAGGATTATTAGAAGTGTATTCCAATAGTGGGAACAAGTACAGTAGACAACATATGACTAGTGAACAAAAAGACAAAAATGATAAATGAATAATGCAAGAAAACAGACATATAAACAGAAAATAAATGGAAAGTAATCAGTATAAATATCCAGTATCTAAATATAAAGTTAATTAAAATACAACTAGATCTAGAACAGCAATATCTTCATATTGTGGAAATGACATAAGGACAGGAGACAAATTACTATTAATGGGATGCGAACACACTGGAGCACAAAACTTAAAGTGGGTTGTAGTGAAAGTAAGATGCTTTGCAAACACCCAGCATAACTGAAGGCATTAGATCAGCAGAACATAGAAGCAACTATTGAAGAAAAGAAGCAATGCAAGCTATGCTGGGTGCTAGAAATGACAGGGAAATCTGCAAAGAGTTTTTATATACTGTATAGAATTCCACCTTATGCAGAGGAAGTGAAGAAAATGACTGTATCCTTTGAGTGTTAGAGAAAGGAAGGCATTGCTGTTATGAGACTACAATATACAATCAGAAACATGAACAGGTTGAACACAGTAACAATTAATAGTAGGATCATTGTGGATGCCCTACAAGGAAAAGGCCTCAAATATCTAGGAGTGGAGGGTAATCTTAAATGGAGGGAGAACACAAGAGAGAGGAATAAGATCCCGGATCAGGAAATAAGTATCCATTTGGGTGGAAGTGATCACTATGGAGAGTGGCACCCACAGTCAACTTAAAGACAGATTTGAACAAATCAGACTATGGACTGCTGGACTTGGGGGGTAGACCTTCCCAGAACTGGGATGTAACTTAGTAAAGGTCTAATAGGTATGACGGTGGAATGAAAGAACTATGGGGAGATTTAAGGCTACCATCATAAAAGCCTAGGTGTGAAACTAATCTGTAGACCTGAAAGATGGAAAGCAGCACTGTGCTTCTCAGCCAATTTGTCTTTGAAGTTAAGGAAAATGTAGAGCATTAAGAAAGTATAAAAATACAGCAGGATGACCAAATGAAAGTGTATCAATTAAAAAAGAGGGAAACTGGTAAACAAGCATATAAAAACTTCACAATTTCCACAAAGAGGAGTACAAAAAGTTGTTTTGATTGATGAGGAAGCAAATAAAGACTAAGGGATGATAGTAAAGCTAAAAACAGGAAAATGGACAAAATAATAATTAAAAGCAGTGCTAATATTAAACACTTGACAGCAAGTCCTCATGGGAATCTACCCTAGAATTCTTACAGAACTGAGAACAGAGTTGTTAACACCACTAACTATTTTAATAAATCATGGGTCTGGGCTGTTTGTCTGAAGAAGGCCCTTCAGAACAGTTAGCCTTGATTCTCCTTGAACCTATGAGCGCTTACTTTGAGTCTTGACATTTAAAAAGGTAACGTGTTACTTTAAGCCATCGGATATTGAGATTCAGTTTGCCTGTAAACTGTTTATCTGTCAGTATGACCACAGTTTTAAGGGAAAAAATGAAATTTCTTATGAAGAAAATAATTTTTAGATGTGGAATCCTGTGTGGCTTGGAAATAATGTACCATAGAGCCTCAACAAGAAAGTAATTTCAAGCAAGTTTAACAGCATTCTTTACTGGGTAAAAAGGACATTCAAAGAGAGATGTGTGACTTCAGGATGTTGTTTGCTAAGACAACAGCAAAGTATAGACATTGTTCCTCCATAAAAGTTAAGTAAACAAATTAGATAGCTTTGAAATAGGTCCTAAGATGTTGCATGAGTAAAATATTGACTGGTTAAATGGACACAGATCTTATATTATATATAGTTTACTCAAATGAAAGAAAGGTACCAAGTGAGGTGCCACAGTGGTTAGTAATGGGGCCAGTCTTTTTTTTATTGTTTTCATTCCCACTGCCTGGCAGTCATATATTCTCCCATGATCCAACCATTCCTTCCCTTTCAGGTGACAGCTGGTTATAGACGGCTGTCATCCAAGCAGCCATCATGGTTTTCTACTTAGTCCTAAGCATGGTCCTCTTTGTCTGCCTGTGATTTCACTCCACAATTCTGGTGACCGGTTAAATGCTCATTACTATGCAAGACCAGATGCCAGCTAAAGTATGTGGCACTGCCTGGCAGAGTATGTATGTCTACTGCCCTTAAATCAGTTCTCTGTCTCTCCAGTCCTCGGGTGAGAGTCAGCAGTGCAGCAGGCTAGGCTGCCTTCCATATTACCAAAATGGGTGAGCTGGCATTGGCCACTCATTCCCATATTCTCCAACATGATTTTTCAGTATCCAGATCACTAAGACTTCTTGGTACATGCTTACCACTCTAAATAAGTAAAACTACTTGTTCAGTCATGAAGGCACAGAAAAATGAGGATTGTTTAAGACCAATGGTTGCTGTTTTGGGAAATGTCTCCTTTTCCTAGTGTTGAATGATCATTGAGTTGCAGGTATATAGATACACATAGCTTATTTTCTCTTGTTACACTATGTATTATTTATTTATTTGTTTATTTCAATTTGTTTATCTGATAAGTGCATACTTCTCAACAGTCCAGAATTTCACAGAATGTCCACATTTTTGGTTCACAGTTTTGGTCTATTCCTCATAAAATGTGTGGCTTTCTGGCAAATCGCAGACATTTGAGTTTCATACTTCATATCTTTCAAAGAATGCATGCTAATGCAAAATCTGTTATTCTAGCGACTTTCTAAGTTCATAAGAGCAATATTTAAAATTCAGACCTTTCCCCATTATTTTTGGCTTTGTCTAGATTATTTGCACTAAGGGGATGAGAGGTATGGATGAGGGCACTACTCAGCTGATTCTTTCCCGGCATAGCCCAGGCCTTAGGTAAGGCAACCTGCAAATATGCATAACAGAAAGAAATTAAAGAAAGAAACAATACTGGCATTTTCTTTAAACCTTTCAATTTTATTTAATTGTGCCCCTGTGCAGAGACTGAAATTAAATCATTTGTGATCTGTGCTCTACCCTAGATTAACAAATTCAGATATAAAATATATACATTTAGATGGATGCAGGGGCTTTTCTCCTAAAAAATGTTTTGAGGCATTTCATTTGTTTGCATGTTAACAGTAAGTTTAGAAGTTGTTAGATGGGCATTTGTGGTACAGGTGTTTGTGTTTTAAAGATTCATATTAGAAGCAACAAAATGGTGCATGATCTGCATCGGAAGAAGAAGAAAGCTCAATATGTTTTGTTGTTAAAAAAGGAAATGGATGGAAGACTGATACACTTTCAAGTGAAAAATAATAATAATAAATAATAATAATAATAACACTTTCAAGTGACTCAAAAATCTAGATATTAAGTGTGTACTCTTTTTCAAGAAAATATATGTATGAGATCAAAATGACATTCTGAGAATACAAAGGTAAATGGCTCAGGGAAATTATGAGGAAGTATTAAATCACAGACAGAGCAGATCATGATTTGAAAAGCTTTCCTGAAGAGGTTGCAAGGTCAACAACAGTGACCAAATATTGAACTAAAAAATGCATTACACGATCGGTCAATGGTCTGTTGGGATGAAGCCATGACTGACTCAGTTAATGTGGGAATGACTATGAGACCCTGCCTCTGAGGAATCGTGTAAGGGTGTAAAAAAATAATAGCACTTTTTTTGGCTCATCTATCACAGAAGAAGTGGTAGAGATATTCAACAAGGGCTGTAACTTTTTGTTGAGTCTAAGTACTCCAACCCTGCAACAAGTAATAGAGACACTAATAGGTCATCTGCAGCCTGCTTGCATTGTTTGATACCTCTGTACTGTTTGTAGTTGTGAATATCCCATTTGTTATTGTATTCTGGCACTAGAATGCTTATTCTCCAGTCATTTAAAATACACCTCTCTCCATACTGGAATGAGCATCCTCAGGAGTCATTTCTTCCTTAACGCACCCAAAGCTATGATCATAACAGCAATGAAATCATCTGACCCTGCTGCTTTTCCCAATTTAATGCACTTTGTTCTTCCTCTAGGGTGGGTGTTTCATTCTAGGCTGTGCATGCAGCAGTACAGCTTCTTCTTTATGATTTATTTATTTATTTGTTTATTATTTATTTAATTAACATTTGTTTACCGGGAAAGTCCGACTGAACACAGGTCCTTTTCCAGTGGCAGCCTGGGGAGAAAAGCTCCAATTATAAATAGTAATAATTATATAATACAGTAAGCATGTATAGGTTTATGCAATTAAAGTAATAAAGAAAAGCACATTTTTATACAGGTAATAATAATTGTCAATTATATTACAGCAAGCAGATTTGTTATGAAAGGTAAGAATGTATACATGGTGAAGTACATAGAAAAAATAGTAAATAAAAATACTTGGAGAAATTCACAATGCGTATGTACAGAGCTAAATGCTGGAAACATACCATTGTCTATGCTAGATGCATACTATTGTCTATGCTAGATACATACTATTGTTTAGAGGTGGGTAAGTTTGATTCATGCATGATTCTGCATGGTTCAGAGAGATGAAGAGAGTAGAAGTTATTTTAATTTATGAATGTTTGTGCGTAGGTGCAACAGTTGACACTAACTGAGTAGACTTTGGATAGAAGCTGAATAATAGTATTATGTAAGTAGTGCAGAGAATAGGGTTAGCCAGGATGGTTACAAGGGCAAATCCACGTCTATTAAATGTGATTTTAGTAGCATTTTAAACTGTGTCATAGAGTTACTATTGGATATAGTAGATGGGAGGTTGTTCCAAGTTTTAAAAGTATAATAGGAGAAGAGTGATTCCCCAGCTGAGTTACTGGCTTTTGCGACATCTAGGAGGAGTTTGCTATTTGAGTGAAGGGATCTAGAGGAGGTGCATTTTCTTATAAGATATTGGAGAGCTGGGGTATTATTTGGGTTCTGTAGAAGCTTAAAGGCAAATCTTAGTTGGTTGAAGTGAAGTAGCTGGGGAAATTCTAACCAATTGACTTGTTTAAGTGATATATAGTGGTGAGTTTTGCATGGGGCATCTGTTGCAAATTTGGCTATTTTATTGTAACAAGTATTTAATTTGGAGAGGTCAGCTTTGCATAGGTTGGTTAGTACAGGGAAAGCATATAAGAGGGTTGAGAAGAGGTGTGTACGGGAAATAGTAGCTTTAGTACTGACAGTTAAAAATGACTTATTCCTATATAATAGACCTAGTTTTTTGTGGACCTTTTTTATGACTTGGGTGATGTGGATGTCAAATTTAAGGTTATTGTTGATTTTGACTCCCAACAGTTTGGTGTGAGTGGTTAGGAGGATGGTAGTTTGTTTTTTGGAATGAATAATAAAGGACTGGGGGAAGTGGGAGTTCTGGTTGGGTGGAAGAGAAGTAGTTTATCTATGTTTAGTGGGAAAGTCTGACTGGGATAAATCCATTTTTCAGTGCAGGCCCAAGAGAAAAGCTTCACATTAACAACAATTTTAACATATACATAAAATACAGTTACATGATATCAGAAGGAATACAAAATATAGGTAAGTTTACATACACGAGAGAAAAAGCTTTACAATAGCTTACATGAACATCATTTGGAAACAGAGCATGCACATAGCTTTCATGGCTATATACAGTGTCTGTCATTCACTAGAAATAGATGTACCCTTGTCTATAATAAAGAGAAAGGTATATAATTGCAAAATATACTTTAATACTACCTGCAATTTCTAGCTAGTAAAATAATTAAAAAAGAGGCAGCTTAACTATGGAAGTATTAGAAAGGGGAAGGTGGTTGATAATGTAATATAGTACAATTATGTATACATTTATTTATTTATATTTTCTTCATTCAGAAACTTCTTGAGGTACTCCTTCCCTCAATCTATGGACTTATGAGCAAATTGTTTTTTTGTTTTTTTGTTTTTTTTTTAATAAGAAACATCTTTATTAAATTATCACATATGACATAGCTAATCATTCATTTATATAAATGGAAACAAACCATATTGAAATAAGTTTAGTTGCAAACGTTACACATCATAAACCATATCGACATAACTTTAGTTACAAACATGCATCACTTATAATCTATCCAGTCATTGTCAGTCAAACATTACATAGTTCATTCAAATCCTGCCTTCTTTTAAACCTCATTCCTCCTCTGCATGTATTGTTCCCACAATTCCCATTTTTTCTGTTTGATTTTCTCCTACCCTTTTCTTTTTTGGCAAAAAAACAAGGCATTGGGAGGAAATAATTAGAGAAGGAAATGTTATAGAATGGGAAGAGGCTAAGAATTTATTTGAACTGCAGGCTAGTGATTGCCTTCCCTATCAAAGATTGATAATAGAGCATAGGCAAAGAGAAAGAATTAGGGGGATCCTAAATGAAAGACCAGCACTGGTAGA
This sequence comes from Protopterus annectens, assembly GCF_019279795.1. NCBI lineage: Eukaryota > Metazoa > Chordata > Ceratodontiformes > Protopteridae > Protopterus > Protopterus annectens. Next base: position 1,796,010,618 of record NC_056735.1, on the reverse strand, counting down.
GTTTTAGTAGAATCTAAAACAGAAGCTGTTGTTAAAAAAGGAATAATTAGTAGAACATACAAAATATTGCATGAAACTATAATAATCAATCTGAATAGGATAGAAATAATTGGCACGATAGAGTGGATAAACTAGTCACAAAGAAACAATGGGGGTATATATGTATGTCTCCCAAATATGCAATAAGTTATAGAGGATTTAGGATCTTTGCTTGGAAGTGTTTACATGGGTAGTTTTATACCCCAAGTAGACTCCAATGAATTTTTCCTCAGGTAGACAGTAAATGTTGAAGGCATGATGGGGAAGAAAGAGGTAACTGGGAGCATATGTTCTGGGACTGTAACAAGTTGTTAGACTTTAAAGACTCGTTGCAGACTACTCTGTCAGAGATACTGAGAGAGCAAATTGGTGTAGCTAAGGAAATTCTTTTTTTTTTTTTGAGCTGTGATACAGAACTGGAATTGCCTAGACATTGTAGGGCCTTGCTGAGTCTAATTACTGTGGCTGTCAAAAAAGTAGTTACCAGAAAATGAAAATCATAGTCTAAACCAAGTGTACTAGAAGTAGTGAATATAGTAATAGAGAAAACATAACTGGAATTAAGATCTTTAGAAAAGGGTAGGAGCAAATTACACAGAATAAAATAGGAATTGTGAGAATAATACATGCAGAAAAGGAATGAGGTTTAAAAGTAGGCAGGATTTGAACAAGCTATGTAATTTTTGATTGACAATGACTGGATAGATTATAAGTAATGCATAATGTTTGCAACTAAAATTATGTCAATATGGTTTATGATGTATAGTTTTTGCAACTAAAATTATATCAATATGGTTTGTTTTCATTTATATAAAAATATCATTGCCTATGCCATATGCAATAATTTAATAACGATGCGTCTTGTTAAAAAAAAAAAAGAAAAAGAAAAAAGGTCTTCTACTCTGAAACTGCATGAAACAAATATAACAAGCAGATTGCTATACTTAGATCACCACACACAAAGCATGATCACAAATGCCAATGGTACTGACTAATGGTTTTCAAACAGGGAAGCTGCCCCTTCACTCCTGCCCTAGTTATGCCTCTATAGAACACAATCACATAAAAATGAAACTATGGCTTTATGGAAAGGCTAAGTTTTCAATGAGTTTTGCTGTTTTTTTATTTGGATGAATCATAATGAATCAAATTTGACAGTTATGTTTCTCTCCACCAAACTAATTTGTCTTCCATGCAAACCCATCAAGTAAGTATTGATTTAGCAAGTCAGATATGACACAATAGTTAACTATGCCTAATCCATTTAGGTACTGTCCCATACCACTCAAAAGTGATGTCCTACAATTTAATATTAGTGACCCATTTACCAAAACTAAATCACAAAGGAGACCAGAGTATGTCAGTGTAAAATGACAATGGTCCATCTGCCTGTGGCCAAAATTAGGAGGTTTTATTTTTTCTACAGGTGATGTTTACCGGAAAAATTTCATGAAAGGTAGTAGAAATCAATGGTATCAATAATACATGCTTGGAGAAAATACACTAGTTTTTGGTAAGATCTTAAATATCTGTGAGATGTGCAAGTATATCTACAGGCATAATCATTTATCAAACACCCTTTGACTGCACTTCTGCCTTCAAAGGCAAAGGTGGCAGCTGCATCTTGAATTTTAAAGAAAGAAAACAACTTAATTTTTATTTTTATGCCGCAACATATACAAAAATAAAAATCATATTTCTGTAGAAACACATACCTTTTTTGGTAGGAAATTACACCAACATTATACATTTATGTAATTATACATTTTTTTTATTTTACTTTGAAGAGAACTCTAAGTTACACATTTTTTTAGCTAACTGGTTTGAAAAATTGCACCCTGTCAATTTACAAATGTCCTTCTGACCAGAATTCTACCATCACGTTAACTTCAAATGGCAATAATACTATACTTCTCATGCATTATTCAGAACAAGACCCTTGATAATCCCACTGTCATTTTATTTTGTACAGCCTTATACCTCTTAGGGAAAGTCGACAAATGAATCTCAGATATGTGCATGCCTATCAGACTATGTAAAATATGTATATTATGTATAACAGGCATTTGACAACAAAACAAAATCTTTTCCTGTTATTTTTAGCTCTCTTTTCTTAAGAACACACCAGTAACACAATTCAGATAAATACTGAGGTTGACAGCCTGAAAAAGAAAATGCAAAATATACATTTTTGTGAAATAAATGTCACAAACAGAGCACCCAATATAATAACTACAAAGAAGGGACAATTTCTCTGTAGCCATATAAAATATTTTAAAATATTTCTTAGAAAAGCATGTTACAGCCTTCAGCTCCAAAATGTAACTGGCTGGTGATTCAGCTTTAGAGATGTGTATAATTTTAGCATCTTGTAATACAGCTTATTGCATATGTCTAAATTGGGGGGGTGGGCTGGATAAGTCCAGTGACAAAAAAAAACTTAGGCGTTCCTGAAAATTTAATAGAAGTTTTATTTCTGATGTAATGAAAACTCAGTGCAGAAATATTCTAGTTCACTACTATATTACTCAGTGTACTAAGCAGAAATTCAGCACAGCACCTGTAATGGAAAACAAGTATAACTCAAAATGTCATATGATGGCAGTAAAGCCATATGAATGAAAGCCACTGCATCCTGTCTCTGAATGACTATATTTCTGTCTTATTTTGATATTTTATTGTAAAATATTCAAGTAGTAATAACTGTATTTTCAGCTATGAAACAAACATAAGCCTGCAATTCTAACCTTAGAAGTTTCAGTGCAGCATACCTCTGAATTTGACTCCATAGCTTTAGCTGTTTGAAAGCATGGCATTGCAGATACAGCATGTTACAAACTGAAAAAAAATCTGATGAAATATATACACTAGAAGATTGTCACTGTTGATGTGACACCCTGACCCCATGTGCAAAAATGGGAAAAAGGGGCTGTGGGTGGATGGATGGTTGGATGGATGGATGGATATATTTTCTAGGTTATAACTGTGTTCTGCATATTGAGCAGAAGTGCAAAACAACAGTGTAGTTGGAAACCAGATAACACAGACTGTGCCAGTGAATACTTCTAAACATACTGATGTAGTGCCTACCTGTAACATTTGACATCTCAGTCCCTTCTTGAGATTTCCTTATGAAACATTCAAGAACTAACAACAAGATGATCAACTGCAAAAATGCACACACAATTCCCATTCTAACCTGAAGAGATTGTGTGCAACCTTACAATTAATTTGATCTCATCATATTAGCTGCACAAACATTTAGTATGTTAACTATGCCATATTGCAAATGAAAATAATATATTTCTTGCAAAGCATATACACTTTTACTTCTGATTTAATGCCAACTGAGTAAATAAGTGTTCTAGTCATTATTATATTCAGTATCCTGCTTCCTGTCTAAGAAACATTAAATCTCACCTCACTTTTCAGATTTGATTATGAAACTTTAAGGAAGAAACAACAGGATGTTCATATTCAGATTGTACCTAAGACTCCTGAAATGTCATTGCAGCTTGGTGTTAAATTTAAGACAACTCTCTTAGCTGAATGAAGGCATGAAATTTTAGTCATGGCATTTTACAAGTGAAAACTATTTTTTTCAGATGAAATATATAGAATTTTTACCTCTGACATAATGAGACCATGGTAGACATATATGCTGATTATTAATTTTACCTGGTATTTGTAGAGGTCAAATAGCCTTAAAGTGGTAAACAATAATAGTGCCAGACTGTGACAGCAAAATTCCTGCAAAACAGTAGATGCCCTAAAGGATATATGTCAGTTCATCAAAGGCAGTTCACTATGAAAAAAAAAACATCAAGAAATTCTAATAAGATTAAAACAGTGAAAGCATGAACCAGTGCCAAATCCATCAGTTCTGACAATGTCTGTTATTATCAGTGCACTGCTCAGTCCCCACAGATCTATCTGGTGGTTTCTACCAGTATTAAATAAGAAAGAAATCACATGCCTGCAAGAGGAAACTGTCCCTGAAGAGAGCCTCCTTCTACAAGTAGTCTCTAGTTACACAGCTAGGGATTGCCAGGAAGCTGATCAAACTGCTAAGTTACTTGGCTTTGCTTGCAAATTATAGGGAACATATATATGTACTTACTTTGAAATTAAATAAATAAACTTAATTTTGCCCATATAATCCAGGTTTATCTATGTGGGCTTGGAAGCACATGAGACTAATGAATGTCTTCTTTAGAGTATAAGCAGATGTAGAAGAGTAGTAGACTAGGGATTCCAGAGCATGAGACTTTGCTGTACTGCCCTTCCACTTCGTCCCCTAGACAAATCAGATATCTAGTCTTCTCCTTGCTGTCATGTCATCTACTTACAAACTACATACCATCAGTGAACCTATATTGAGAGTAGCAACCCTTAAATCATTTTAGCAGGCTGATTGGTTTTAAATCCAGCATTTGCTCAAAAGTACTAGCCCAGGTAAACCAGTATGAGGAACTGAACACAAGCTACCCAGTAGTTTATTGACTCTGGGCTACTGGATTTTATAGTGGGTACATACTGGCCAATGGGAGTGCACAGACTCCTCACACCATTAGCATGGATTCCTAACATAGGTCAGAGTATGCTGGCTATTCAACCCACTTAGCATGGTAAATGCCTATGCCCCTTTTCATGACATTAGTCAATGTGTTCAAATCAATTAGAGTCAACTTTTGTACTGCCAGATGGTTAGTCCTGTCATGGCATGCAGTCTGTGTTCTCCTAGCTAGAGAATGCAATAATGACAGAAGTCTTAGCTATTGTTTAATGTAAAAGGGCTTTGCCTGTTTTTTATTTTTTTTTCCATGAAATTAAGTGGTTCAAAAAGAACTCAGAGACACTGAAAATGTTATTGTACTTGTACAGAGATTGTAATGAAATGTGTGTTTGAAACTGAGCAGTCTGAACTTATAATAAATCATTCGTCAATATCAGTAACTATCAAAACTACCATTTACAGATATTCTATGTATTAAAAGTGGAAAAGAGTCATGTAGTTGAATTGTGGACTTTTAATAGTAACACTGTTTGTACCTGTGAAAACTGTAACCAGTGAAATGCATATACCTAACAATATAATGATTATGATGGCAGAGCAGAGTCAGACTTTTGCTATTGTGCTAAAGCAAAGGTAATTAAGTGCAATATCTTAACTGATGGCAGGGACCTGCATGGACTGTTAGAGTCAGGCTGTAGGGTTACACTTAAGGAACAGTATGAGTGTAAAAAAGAAAATCCTTATTAAAAAAATACAGTTAAAATAGTCTGTATTTACAAAGATAAGACCAGTATATCATTACTCACTTAAAAATACAAATTGTGCTTAGAAATATACTTCACCTTGTTGCTGTAATTTCCAATTTAACACGATATGATAATAGGGAAAGATTATCTCTACTTTAAAAATTTGAAAACACCACCACGACCAAACAACTGATAATCCACAAGAAAGGACAGTCAGATCCACACCAAAATGAATGATTTAGCGCTTTCGTTTTTTAATAAAAACTTCATCAGAATCACAACCAGTACATACACTGACCCAATAAATACTCTCAGTCCCTACAAAATTAGTATACAAAATTACTGACATCATCATCAATTAATTAAAACTAATACAAATTTAATTAAAGTTACTTTAAAAATTTGCTGAGATATTAAGCAGAAAGTATTCCTTTTGACAGACTAACATACCATTGTGAGGAGGTGAATTAGTGAGTGACTACGTTTACAGGTATACACCTACCTAACCTGAAAAAGTGGAAGAGGGCAGCCACCAGACACATTCATAAGAGTATGAGTCCAACAAAGATCAATGAACATTGTGTGAGAAAGCCCTAAAAATGCAAACAGTTGACTAAGGTTACAGAAGAAAGAAGAATCTGCACTATTGAAAGGGATGCGTCAACACACATCTATGGAACAGCAGCCTGCAGGAAGACAGACAGTAGAAACAATGGAGTTACATTGTATGTAAAGTATTACTTCCTGAAAGTGATACAAAGCACATTGTAGAGGAGACTAGCAAAAGCTAAAGAAAGATGGAATTACTCACCGAGAGGATGCACTCCAAAGAATTGAAGTTAAGATTATGAGAAATGCACAACCTGAGCAGAATTCTAAACTTTCTGTGAAGCTAAAACAGAAAGCTTCAATAATGAAGAAGTCTAGGCAGCATGTGAGTGCTGATGAGGAGAAAGTTATTAACGAGTAAGACTTCATCAGTGCAGTACAAGTGGAAGAAATAGTGCTCAGTCAGAGCTTTAAACACATCTCAATGCAAGATGAAATACATGAGTGAGGGAATACTCCTGGCAACAGGTATAAGTAAGCATGTTGATAAAAGCAAAACTGAAGGTATATTTTGTACTGAGATATCATTTGCAGGGGAAAGTAAACTAGAGAGGAAAGTGAAAGTGGTAGAGTAGTATTAACTCACAATGAAACAGAGAGAGCAACCCGGATAAGGGAAAGCAAGTGAAAGTGTGGAGCTCACTCACACTGACGCAAAGGAAGACTGAGCTGAAGAAGAAAAAAAGGAAAAAAGAGAGAGTGGTTTGTGTACAGAGAGACAACATAAGCTTGAACAGAGCCCTAATGACACTCCTATTAAGCCAAAATACAGGAATTCTAAACAGAAAAATGTCTTATGTACCAGATTCATAAAGGAAAATAATAAAAAAAAAAGATAAAAAAAACAGCAGCTGAAGCCTGACACTAAAGAGTATTGGTATGAGCTTCCTTTCTTATGAGTGCCTAAACTGGCAAAAGAGGAGGCAGTATCATTTACCTCAAGACAGCCTGACCCTGATGAAACTCTTGAGTTGACAGGCCTCCGGGTAAGTTGGATAAACTTTAAAAAGACACAAAGGGAAGATACCACTTTGGACTAAGAAAGGGGAAATATACCTACTATTGAGTGGAAGAAGCTGAATAAAATGGGGTCTATATTAGAACACTGAAGTTTCAAAACTTCGAGTGTTCTAATATCGAACCCTATTAATCGAAAATTTAAAACATCGAACATACAGAACAGCAAATTTTTTCCTAGGGAAAAAAATTGCTGTTCCAAAACACATACACACAACACAAGCACACCAAACAAACAGCAATCCACACACATACACCTAAACTCTTACACCTAACCCCACACTAAACTATACATACAGCACTTACTATCCACTTACCTTAACCCAAACCCTAACTCTAAGGTCCGTCACTATCGCACAGTCACCTCACCTGCGCCCTAACCCTAACTCACCTACCCCAACCTAACCCTCACGTCCACACAATCGCACACTTACCTGACCCGCATCCTAACCCTAACTCACCTAACCTTCACATCCACACAATCGCACACTTACCTGAACCCGACCCGTAACTTTCCACCACAGCGTTGAAAATACCAAAGCAACAGAAATGGCCAACCGAATTCTTTCCCTAGGGAAAAATTTGGTTTTCTGTTTCTTCGATATTTTCAGCGTTCGCTGAAAATGGGTCGATATTAGAACACTCGAAGTTTTGAAACTTCGGTGTTCTAATATAGACCCAATAAAATGTTCCTTTTACTACCCCAGCTTTGACATTCAAAATGACTGAGTCTACACAAAAAATAAAGACAGATAGGAAGTAACACATCTGTTATTAGTATGCAAACCTTTCAGAAACCAAGTGAAGTGGAAAGCACACAGTCAACTATTAGGAGGAATCCTAGAAATGGACAAGACTAAAGCACAGATCCCAAAAATGTCCGATTTCTTCTGTCATACACAGATGAAAGTGATTATATGTGCAACTGTGGAAAACTTTCAATGGATCCCATTCAGTTGTCCGCAAGACATTGAAAATAAGCTCATCAAACAACACTCAATTACTTAATTTACCAAACAAAATACTTCTATACCCCACACCCCACATCTCTATATATGTCAACTCTTAGATCTATATATAACTCCAAGATAACACAACCATAGTGAAAATTATACATTTCCTATTCCCCACTGTTACACCATCTTACTCCAATATACTGAATAATTTCAATGTACGTGGAAGTCAACCAAAACTCACTGATTATCTTATCAACCACCAAGGTAATCAATGAAAAGGAGGTATTCCATATAAACATATTTAGAAAGAGTGATTAGTGCAATTTTATAATATGAACTATGTAATGGTATTTTGTACTTTTTATACATACATATTTAAAAGTTGTATAATGTCCAACAAAACCACAGAGATTACTAATACAGATATTAAGTTTCATTTGTATGTGTTTACTTTTTAAAGTAGGTGCTACTCACATTTTTCAGGAGATGGATGTATATTGTTTCTGAACAACCATCACATTATTATTTGAAGCATTATCTTTGTTTTCTTTGGGTATATAAATTTTATCTACCTCTAATTTATACATTGTTTCCCAATAGTTTTATTTTCCTTATAAGCTTTTTTAATTATCCCCTTTCTACAGTTATAACACACTTTCATCTTAAAATAACAGCCACCTGGCTTATGTTCATATCTATTATGTCTATAACATTTCTCAGCTGCATAAGGCAATCTGGCATATTCATACATCAATGTGTGCATAATGACTTCACCAGAGTGTTTACTCTGCAGTTACGCTGCATTAGGTTTTGCCATTTCCATTGTTATTGCCATCTGTCCTACGTTAATAAAATTCAGTTCCACATTTAAACATTGCTGCTTATGCTAATTATCAGTCCATAAATACATCTCTCATTAATCTTTAACATTTTTCAGTGTAATCAAAATTCTTGTAGATTCCTTACTTCAGCCATCTATATACCATGACACTTCCTGTTTCTAGCGATCCCTTTTATATGATTTTTATTTTTTCAATATCTCTAAAGGCTCAAGTGAAAAATGATTCAGAAAACTCTTTGGTATTTTTGCATTGCTGGTACTGTTAAAATGCAGACAAGCCACAGTTTTCTCTCCAAATGAACTCAAAGGTAAATTCATTACAATACAGAGTCAATCTAGAGCATAATAAAAGTACTTAGTGGCTATATAAGACATTTTAACTAGAAAATAGAGCAGATAGCTTTGCCCCAACCTGCTCCAACTTAGTAATGTGTTCCTTTTTCAATAAGAAAGACTAAGGCAAACTTCTAATTGTTTGAAAATGGAATAGAATGGAAAGGTTGAAATTATGCAGTGCAAGTGTAATACTGAAATCTACATGGCTGTAAAAACAAAAGCAAATCTCATAACTTTCTTTTTAAGTAGATTCATTTATATCTTTTGTCTGTCTTCACTTATATAGTGAGCAAAACATTTTTTTCTGTTAATTTAATCAGGAGGTATTATAATTCCCTGTTCACAAGAAGGGTAAGTTTAATGGCCCACAGTCCAATCCCCCCCTCCTTCTTTTCCTTCTGCACACATTAGTTTTCCAGTGACAGTGACCGTGATCCCATCCCACCAGTGCTCTACCAATTTGTCCACATATTTCATATTATCCTGTGTTGACTCCTTTACTAGTCCTTGCAGAGTTTCCTTGTCTTCTTTTTCTTTCTATTTATAGCTAGCCCATATCCATGTCCTTCTCATGGGTTTCCTTTCCTGCACACATACCCTGAATCTCACTACTGCATGATCTGATATGTGCAACACCTGCATTTGGATCTCTTCCGTTATTTCCATTAGGTAGCCCTTCACTAAGAACTTGTCTAACCTACTTGCCTTTACCATAATGTTTTGTGTGAAGATGTATTCCCTCTCGGTTTTATATCTTCCCCTTCGTATGTCCAGCCACCCTCCCTCTTTCATCCTTGATCTAGTTCTTGTTTCATCTTTTTGTTTTAGTCTTTCCTTTCTTCCATACAATCTGCCTTTGTACAGTTCATTGGTGACATTTTAGTACCCCCCCCCCCAATTATCTCTATTCCATCTCTTCTTGTCTGTGCAGAGTTAGCAAAAATGTTCTTACACAATCCATTTTTATTCCTGTTTGGTGTATATATGTTTCCTATTGTCCAGCATGCACCTTCCACTTTTCCCTACCAGATCATCCATCAGACAATCCCACTTTTTATCACTTTCTCTTTGGTTGTCTGACGTCCCCTATGAAATACAATTGCTACTCCCCTCTTTCCTCCCCCTGCTTTGTTGTCCATCTCTCCCTTTGGGTAGTCAGAATGCAGTATCTTCTCCTCCCTCTCTGATTTTTCAGTTTTGTTTCTTGTTATAGAGCAATTATAGAGCAATATCTCACCCATCTTCATTAACTTTTCCTGTATTCCCCTTATTCTAGTGGAACATGATGAACCCCAATGTTTTATGCCAATTATCTGTAGTCTCCTTGTTCTTTTGCTCAGCCTTCACCCTTTTTCTTATTACTGCTGCCATGCATAATATCTCCTCGGAGCATACCCTCTGAGCTGAACATTATGTTCTTTGGTAGTTGCCTATGCTTAGACTCCACCTCCCCTTCCAAGCCTTTGGAACCCTTCCTTTGGCTCTTGCATGTGAATGGATATGCCCTTGACATGAACGTTTTAAGACTTTATTTTTCTCCCTTCCAGTTGAACCTCACTAATATAGTACATGCCATCCCAATACTGATGTCTCAATCCTTTTGGTATTACTGCATTCCCATTCACTGGTCTCTCCTTCCCACTGTTGCTCAATAGACTGATGCTCCTACTTCACTTGTGTGAAAGGTCAACATTGTTTTCTTTTTTGCTGTTTTATAGCTCATTACTATGCCACTTGTCCACCACCACCATTATTTTATTTAACATTTGGCTATGGATTGTTCTTTACCTTATTTTTCCCTTATTTCTGCATACATTCATTTTAATGCCTGCAATTGTTATATCAATTATAATTGCTTATTTTTTTTCCTTAGGCATAGATGTTAAACTTATGTTTACTGCAGGTTATTGTACATCACAAAGTAGTTATGAAAAAAATATATAAATATATCTGTATAAATATGTATATATATATATATATATATATATATATATATATATATGTGTGTGTGTATACAAAATGTATATAGAAATATATATATATATATATATATATATATATATATATATATATATATATATATATATATATATATATAAAAAATTACCTTGGTGGCTTTCACATATGTCCCCCTTTATTGCATTACCCATTTTTACCTCAAAAATTACTTCATTTTCTCTCATTGTTTGTAAAGTTTTGATGTTGTCTTCCCTATCGCATGTTTTGCAAAGTAAAGACTTGCTTCATTTAATAAAGTCTTTCTACCCTGGCCACAATCACCTACTTTTCAGTGTTCACGTCTTCAACTTATTTACTGGTTTGCTTTTTCTGTGGTCAAGTTCATTCCTTTTGCATTTCTGCCTTCTGCCCCTTTAACTGTTTCACTCCTTTTGTATTCCTGTCATATACCCCTTTGACTCAGCCATCCATCATAAATGCTTCTGTTCACCTTATTTAGTTCTTCACTTGACCAGTAGTTCACAGCTGACTCACCAAAAAAGTAGAGCACACTCAACTACTATCTCCTTAGAGCACTCCCTTGTCTGTCTCAGCTTCGACTTCTTTCTCAGTTTTTGTATCTAAATCTCCCTTGAGAGAGGATTTTTTTGTTCTTTTTCCCTGTTATATAAGTCTTCTATTTGTTTCCCTGTCTGTGTCTTTTCTCATCTCCTTGTACTTGCCTTTCTGATTTGTTTATTTCTTGCTCATCTCTTTTACTGGCATGTGGCTCCCTTGCTAGTAGCAGATTAATTGTACCTTGGACCGTAGGTGGTTTGCAGGCTCTGGGCCCTCCACCCTCGCAAAATGTTTAGGAGGGCCATAAATAAATGCACATGTTTTTTGGATTCATCTTCCTGATTTAAGACTATTCAAACTGCTGATTTAATAATTCATCAATGCCCATGCTCATCAGCTACACCCACTTGACTGCATACACCTTAGCTGTCCAACTGTGACAAAAATGGCCACAGTAAAGTATTCCACTCTGCTTTACACAAATGCACACCGGTTCTGCCTAACCAGACTACTGACTATTTAATTTGATCTGAACAGCAGGGTAGGTCATTCTCACCCACAGATAGCCCCCATACTCAGCAATCATAGCCCTATTGCTGAACATATAAAGAGGCCAATGTGCTTTCATCCATAGTACAGCTTGACCCCTCAAAAAAATAATAAATGTTCTGATTTATTTCACACAGATGCACACTAGCCCTTAATGCTATATTTTAAACTGAGCAAATAAAAAGGACAAGTGAGTTTCATTTGCAGCATTTAAACTGAATAAATAAAGAAGGTTAGTTTCATTCACAGCACAACTTCCCCCATATCTGATTGTGTGCCAGCATATTGAAAAGAAATGAAGGAGTAAATATTCCAAACTGTTTCACGCAAATGCATAGTAGCCCTTAATGCTAGACTTTAAGCTGAACAAATAAAGAAGGCAAGTTGCTTTCATCCATAGCAGAGCTATATATCCTGTAAATGAGAGAATATATTTTCCATTTTATTTCCATTTTATTTCACACAAATACATTCTAGCCCTTAATGCCAGACTTTAAACTGAGCAAATAAAGAGGCCAAGTTACTTTCATCCACAGCATAGATAGTCCCCCCAACATCTGGTTGCATGCCAGCATATTAAAAATTCCAATTTATTTCAGACAAATGTACACTAACCCTTGAAGGACAACCACGCCCTCAGACTCAAAAAACATGTTTATTTCATCATGGTTTGGTGTTTCTTACATTTTAACACCACTCTGTGAATATTTACAGGTTTTTAGATATTTGTATACATAATTTCTGAGTCTGGCTACATGGGGTCTGGCATATTGAAGGAATTCCAAAAGTTTAGTCTGCCTCTATGTATCCCAGTATGCATTGTTCATCTCAAAAAATTGCATCACATCTGCCACTGTTTCCCTAGAGCTCCTCTCACTGCACTCATTTACAGGCATTCACTGCTGTGTTGTAGACACCTAGTTTTGGTTAACATTTTATCATTTTTCAATGGCTGCTTCAAACCCAAGCAGTGCAAATGTCACAGAACATAACTGGAAAGTGTATTTTATTCCTGTTTCTTCTTAGAAATGCTAACTTGAATTCAGGCTTGACAAAAGAAATCTAGTTCTTCAAGGTAAGTCCCATCCCCTTCATACCTACCTTCCCTAGCTGTCAAAGAGCTAAGGGTAATTTGACCCATTATCTGCATGTGATTGACAGCTCACTGCAGGTGACCAGACTAATGTACTGTTTGCTTCTCAGCCTTTCATTCCTTACAGTGGGACACATTTTTGTTGCACTCTTCCTGTCAAATTTAAATCCAAGCTCTATAACACTGGGAAAAACCACTTATTTGCAAACCAAACTCCCAGTTTTTTCCTTACACTGTGGATAAATAGCTAACAAATGATATACTATAATATATATATATTTCAAGGAGTTGCATGACAGCAGTTGCATGTTTTTTTAAGTGGTAATTTAAGAAAATGACAGTCTCTCATACTTCATGTAATCTTATGTAGTGTTCTCTATTAATTGTAACAAACATCTGCTTCCTATGTAAAAAGATGCAATTAATGTCTATACATGGTCATTTTTTAAATTATGCAGCTGTTACTGTACTTTTGCCAGTACTTCCTCACTGTGCTTTGTCACATCAGTAGGGCTTTTCAGAAATTGATATTAGTTTGACATTTTTGCTGTAATATTTCTAGGAATGGAACACACACACACACACACACACACACACACACACACACACACACACACACACACACACACACACCAGCTCCCCTGCATGCATTCACACACACACACACACACACACACACACACACACACACACACACACACACACACACACACACACACACACACACACTCAAAGCTGGAGAAGATGCAGGCAATGCAAACATTCCTCAAATCCCTCAGATAAATGCAGTCGACAGGGTACACTTACACAAAAAAGGAGTTCCACACAGCTTATACCCAGTAATATTAGGTGGGCTGGGCAAGGCAGTTCTGACATCACAATTTGGGGGGGTTCACTGGCTCTTCTATAGATCATGCAAATCAGGCAGCACTTACATCACTTTGGGGAAGGAAACGTCCAGGTAACTACAGCAAGAGCTCTGGCAGATGTGACATCATCATTTGAGAGCCAGCTAGGGGGGTTTTCAACTTGTTTTGCAAAGTGAAAGTAAAACAGTACGGAAAGGTAGGAAGCCTGAGAGGTAAAACAGTTGACTGCATTACTTTTTAAAGCTGCAGTGATGATTTTTGTGGGTGTATCAAACAATGGGGACTAAAAGAGACAGCAGGTTGAGCAATCTGCTTTAATATCCTGTTTTTATCCTTTAAGGGCAGTCTTCATGTCCTTAAACTGAGCAAAGAGGGCAAGTTGCTTTCATCCACAGCACAGCTAGCCTCCCCAAAAATCTGATTGCTTGCCAGCAAGTTCAAAATGTATCTCTGATTACCTAAACCTGCTGTAGTTCATCAGACCACTAATGCCCACAAGTCACAACTATCCACATATTATTTTAATATACATGGGCTTTGTATTCACTGCTGCCCCAATTAATCATGGGAAAGCAATGAACAGACAGCTACAGCACTTTAAATATGGTCACTGCAGCTGTGGGTATTTATTCATTTATTTTTTTTAAGTTAAAGAATGATAAAGTGTCTGAGCTGAACAGCTTCATTGGCCTGTGCTGTGTATGTGAAAATGATAGGTGCAATGAGTATACAAAGGTACATACTCTTGGTTTCTGTCATTTGGCATTTTTTTTCTTTTTAACTAGCTGTAGTCCTACTGCAGTGATCAGTTGCTATCATCGTGTTCACCACTGATGCTAACTAATATGAGTTAGCTGTGCTGAAAATGACAAAACTACAAAACTTTGAAAGTTTTAAAACAAAATTATTTTCTTGGCTGGCCATGGGCCCACCTGGAGTTGTGGGTCCCAAGTGACGGCCAGAATCACCCTAATTATAATCTGCCATTGCCATCTACACTTCCTGGTTTTGTCTTTTTCCCTGCAGGAGTTTTGGTGCCTGATGTTGGACATCTTCATTATCTGCGCATCACCTCTCCTATGTTTAAGGTTATTCTGCCAGTTCATATTTATGATTCAGATTTTTATTGCCTGTGTTGTTTATCAGTGTGAAATTAGTTTGTTTAAACTTTCGAACATACTCCATATATCTAGCCTTAAACATTCACATTCCTGCTTTACTTCTAGACTTGCAGGGAATTTCAACCATGTTGCTGTTCCATTCATTATTAACTCATTTAATGCCTGCAACAGAGTTTTCTTTCTCCTATAGATTGTTTCTGAGTAATCCTTGACAAACAACCCTGCAAATGAGATAACTTAAAGTCTTTTTGCTTGCATAATTATTTAATTGCATTTATTTTTTATTTGATACAATATATTTGTTTATTTACACTTTCCACCTCCAGTCTCCTCTGAAAAGAGGACATTGGTCTAGTGGGACTTAGTTGGTCAACAAAATGTAAATAAGCAAAGCATAAAAATAAAGTAATGGAAGCATGCCAAAACATGCCTAGGTCTGCTTTCTGTTGCTGCTTGCTGCCATCCCACCATGTGTATCCTCTCTTTTTTAATTTCTCCAAATATTTTGGGTTTCTAATATAATTTTGGGAATAAACCCCACTTCTGAGTCAGGGTAGGATTAAAGTTCCATGAAATTAGTATTGCTTCAGTCTTTGACGTTTTCAAAGAGTGCTTCACTCAGCACCTGCAATGTACCTATAATTGTTCTGCAGTTCATACGGGGTTCATGTACTTGTAAAATATTTAAATATGCTTCAATTTTGTATTAGTCCTGTTGTTCCTAATACTGTTGGGATTTCTGGGACTCCTTATTCCACATTGTTCTAGTTTCTGCTTGCAAATCCAGATTCTTCATAACTTTGTGTCTCTCAGTACATTACATGCTATAATCACTGGTTGTAGCTATTTCAATAATTAATGCTACTTTTATTTTTTATTGGGCTGCAATATATGTTTTCTTGCATCTATTTTCTTAAGTGTTGGTATTGTATGATCACATGTGATCTGAACTTCATCATTGATGATAATGCCTTGTGGTTCATGTTTCCAAAGCTTCTCAGCTACTTTTATATCACAGTGTTTGCATAATCCCTACTGCAAGAGTCTTGTCACATTATAGTACCTTTCAGTATACAGACCCTCAGCCACAAAGTGTATCATAACCAGCAATAAGATATGAAATTCTTTTTAGTTCTGCATTACAAAACCTGCATTTGTCTATTTCTCCCACTTTTTCAATAAACTCTGTAAACAAACAAGTAAATATTACAGCTTATTTCATACAGATGCACACTAGTTATTATTAGCAGCCTTTCACCTTATTGTTATTTATTTATTTATTTACATTTGTTGACCGGGAATGTCCGACTGGACGCAGGTCCATTTTCAGCGGAGGCCCGAGCTCCACAAATTAAAATATTACAGACATAGTTACAGGTGAAGAATCCTAGCAATTAAAATATTACAAACATAGTTACAGATGATGAACATAGTACATTCAGTAGATAACTAGCATCTGTTCTATCCACAAAGTCATGGCAGATATTAACAATTGTTATAGTAAGAAGTTACTGCCATATAATAAGTAGATATGCATGGAAGTATCAGAGCTTGCTGTAATCAAAGGTAGTTTGCGGGGTGGAAGAGAGGTAGAGGGTAGATGGAGTGGGAGAAGTTAGAGGAGAGAGTTCCAAGGGCATAGCCAGTATGTTTTTAGGTGCACTTTAAGTAAAGCTTTGAAGTGGGTGCATGATGGTATAGAGGTTATTGGGGAGGGGTTCCATAATTTGGCTATAGCGCTGGAGAATAGTGTTTCTCCAGCAGTGTTATTGGCTCTAGTAACCTGTAATTGATTTATGTTGCTGGATCATAGTGGTCTGATGGTGAGATAGGGTTGGAGTAGATACTGGAGGGATTTGACCTTTAGAGAATGGTTAACCAGTTTGTGGGTAAGTGTGAGTTGATACCATGGAAGGAGGTGAGGGGGTTCTAGCCAGCCTAGTTCAGTAAGTGAAAGACAGTGGTGACTGTGGTTGTGATGCCCCGGTGGCGAATTTGGCGATTTTGTTGTAGCAAGTCTCGAGTTTATTTAGATCACATTGCCTTAGGTTGGTATATATTGGAGAAGCATAAAGTAGAGTGGAGATAAGGTGCGAATTTGCAATTGAAATCCTAGCTGCTTTGGTGAGGAGTTGCTTATTTCTGTATAAGGCTCCTAGTTTTTTGTGGGCTTTGTTTATGGTCATGGATATGTGAATGTCAAATTTGAGATTGTTGTCTATTTCAACTCCTAGCAATTTGGTGTGATCTGTTGGGTGGATGGTGGTGATGTCTTTTGCTGTGATGTTAAAGTGAGAGTTGTTTTGAGTATGTTTGGTGGGTTTGAAGATGAGGAGTTTAGCTTTGTTTGGGTTGAGTATTAACTGGGCATCGGATAGCCAAGTTTCAACAGAGGAAAAGGCATCCTGTGTGACCTTTTGCAGTTCGGGTAGGGACTGGGCTGAGCAGATGATGGTTGAGTCATCTGCATATTGTATGAGTGTGCCATGTTTGGTGGCAGAGGCTAAATTATTGGTGAAAACAGAGAAGAGTAGGGGTCCAAGGATGAATCCTTGGGGAACACCAATAGAGACAGGTAGTTGGGGTGATATGTCATTTTGCCATACAACAGATTGCTGGTGGTCAGACAGGTAACTTTGAAAACAGTTGGTGACTGATTGAAAAAATGATAGGTTATTGAGTACAGAGAGAAGTTTTTTGTCTGGGACCATGTCAAATGCTTTAGATAGGTGCAGGTGAAAATGGACCCACGTCCAGTCGGACACTCCCGGTCAACAAATTTAAATAAATAAAAATAAATAAATAAATAAGATAGGTCTAGGAAAGTAGCAGAGGAGAGATAGCCATTGTTTTTATGGTCAAGGATTGTGTTAGTAAAAGAGAGTAAGGCAGTGGTGGTGCTATGGTTTGGTTGGAAACCATGTTGAGTATTAGGTAGGAGGTTGTTAGTTAGGAGGTGGTCTGAGATTTGAGAGTGAATTCATCTCTCTAGTATTTTGGAGAGTGGAGATAGAATTGCTATGGGGCGGTAGTTGGTTAGTTCTGTGGAGGGGCCGCCTTTGTGAAGGGGAATGATGTGTGATATTTTCCATAGTGTAGGGATGTAGCATTCTGACAGAGATTGGTTAATCAAGATGGATACTGGGTAGGCTAGGGCGTCAGCTGCAATTTGTAGGAATTCACTTGGGAGGTTGTCTACTGCTAATTTTGTGGGTTTAAGTTTAGTTAAGAGTTTTCTTATGTTGGAGGTAGGAATGGGAGAAAATGAGAAGAGTGTGGGGAGATTACTGGGTGAAGGTGTGGGGTTTAGGGGAGGGGGGTTGTGTTGTTTAGCTAGTGATAGTATGGTTTGTGTGAAGTGTGTGTTGAATGAGGTAGCAATATTTTCTGAGGAGTGAGGAATGTTAGGTGTAGGGGTATTGCTTTTACCTGGGTGGAGGATGGAGTTTATGGAGGTCCAGAATTGTTTGGGGTTGTGTTGGGAGGAGTTGAGGGCAGACTGGTAGTATTGGATTTTGTCCTCCTTTATTAGCTTTTTGACTCTATTGCATAGTTCTAGGAATTTCTGTCTAGCTGAGCAGGTTTTGGTTTTTCGACAGTGTTCCCAGGCTTTATCTTGGTTTTTCATTTCTGACCTAGTGTTTTTTTGTAGCCATGTGGAGAGTTGGGCTTTGGTTCTGGTAAGTCTTATGGGGGCATGGTTATTTAGGATGCTTAGGAAGGTAGTATTGAAGAATTGGACTGTGTCATCTGGGCTGAGGTAATTTAGAGGGTGTCAGTACATTCTTTGAGGGATGAGATGAATATGAGTGGGTTAAAGTGTAGTTTTTTACATATTTGATGGTAGATGACAAGTTTAACTTGGTATAGGTATTTTTTGAGTAGGAATGTTGGGGAATGATCACTGAGGCTATCTGATTGGCAGCCTGCTATATAGGACTGGGGAATCTTGCTGACTAGTATCCAATCCAGGGTAGTGTGCTTGTTGGAGTTTTTATTTATTCAGGTTGGTGACTGGACTAGTTGGGTGAAGCCATGAAGGTTTAGATGCTGGGTTGGATAGTTGCTGCAACAGGATTGCCAATCAATATTGAAGTCACCTAAAATTATGGTCTCTTGAGGGAGATGGTGGGTAGTCCAGCTGAGGAGGTTTTCTAGCAGAGGGATATTTTGGCCAGGTGGGAAGTAGCATCCTATTATGTTGATGGTTTTATTTTGGTTTATTTTCAGGTTGGTATACATTATTTCTTCATTGGCAATTTGGAGAGCTGATGAGTTTAGAATCTGGATGTTTAGATGCTATTTAAATATTATAGCTATACCACCTCCTTTCTTGTTTAGTCAGTCTAGTCTTAGTATGTTGTAACCATTAGGGAGGATTTGCTCACTGGTAATGTGAGGTTTTATCCAGGTTTCTGTCAGGATGATTATATCTGGGGAGTATAAGTCTATGGTGGCATGGAGTTCATGAACTTTGTTGGCTATACTTTTGATATTTAGGCTTAGCAGAAGGAGGTCATTTGGTTTTCTACTGGCTGAGATTTGGGAGATGCGGTTGTTAGTCTGGTTATTAGAGGTGGGGTTGGAGATGGAGGGACCAGGTTTGGGGTGGATATCTCCACTGAGGGCAAATTTTGATATGCATGAGGTTATTAGTTTTATCAGTTTGTGAAAGAGTTTGCAATTTAGGGAAACTTTATGATTGGGTGCAGTCAGTAACAGATGTGGTGTGAGGGTTATTTTGTTAACTTGTAGGGATACATTTAGTTTTAGTATTTTAGTTGATAGAATATGTGGAGGATACATAGAGATGGTTCTTGAGTTGGTGGGAGAGGAGCAGAGTGAGGGTGAGTCATGAGTGATGGAGTGAATAGTTGTACAGTGGAAGTGGTTGAGTGGGAGTATAATGGAGTTTTGGTAAGATGTAAGATATGCAAGGAGAGGGTATGCAAAGAGTATAAGTATGGTATGCTTATTCATGTTAGCAGAAGAGGAGGGGTAGTAGTGGGAGGATGGTGGATTTAGAGTTTGGAGTAGTGTTGTTGTTGGTGGTAAAAATGATGGGAGGGGTTTGTGCTAATAAAGGTAGAACCATCGGGGGTGGGTGGGAATTGGGGGCAGAGTGGGGAGCGAAGCGGGCAGAGACCTGTTAGCTGCTCTTAAGAGGGGTTGTGGGCTGGAAAACAATCAGATAAAAGAGAATACAGGCCTTTATATAACTTCTGTCCTATGCATTCCTAGTGGGGGAGGAGGGTAGGGACTAATTGCAGGAGGAGTCCTGTGGGAGTGATTGATAGGTCTTTCAACCAGATTATTGAAGATGGGCAAGTCAAACAAAAACAAACAATCAATTGACTCAAACTGTATGTAAGTGATATGGAGAGAGTACCAAGAGAATAGATGAACTGTAGTTAAGTAAATGGCAGTACAGTTCAAGGGGGGAACTAAACTAGCACAAGTTAATTATTTCTGGTGTTACTAATTCTGGGGTAGTGCAGTTTAGTTTGGAAGTGGATAGCTATTGCCATACAAAAATAGTTTAATATTGACTGGTCACAGATGAAACTGGGGAAAAACACAGTTGGATGTAAAAGCCATAGATAAAAATTTAAATTTTTGCCTTGCTACTCAGAGAGGTACAGAACCCAGCAGTGTGTCATCAACTAGAGTCTGAAATGGGGTCTTACAGGATTGGAGTTAGGAAAACTGGGCTAGCTAGACAGGTCTCTGCAAGTGTGCATGCTTTAAACAAAAAAATCTGTATATAAAGGTATTAACATTAAGTCTTTATGTTGAAAGTTAAGACATACATTGCATTTAATTTGAAAAAAAGCTGTGCTTGCAGAGAAGCCTTTGTAATATTTTCACCAGAATTGTACTTCAGCAATAGTACTTATTCAAGTTTCGAGGGTGGGGGGGCTGTACCTGCAGCCCAAGACGTTTAAACAGATTGCATTTAATTTGAAGAAAAGCCATGCTTGCAGAGAAGCCTTTGTAATATTTTCACTGGAATTACACTTCACCAATAGTACTTATTCAAGTTTGGAGGGTGGGGGGGTGCACCTGCAGCCCAAGACATTTAAACAGATTATTTTTAATTTGAAGAAAAGCCGTGCTTGCAGAGAAGCCTTTGTAATATTTTCACTGGAATTGCACTTCAGCAATAGTACTTATTCAAGTTTGGAGGGTGGGGGGTGCACCTGCAGCCCAAGACATTTAAACAGATTGCGTTTAATTTGAAGAAAAGCCGTGCTTGCAGAGAAGCCTTTGTAATATTTTCACTGGAATTGCACTTCAGCAATAGTACTTATTCAAGTTTTGAGGTGTGAGGGGGGGGAGTGCACCTGCAGCCCAAGACGTTTAAACAGATTGCATTTAATTTGAAGAAAAGCCGTGCTTGCAGAGAAGCCTTTGTAATATTTTCTCTGAAATTGCACTTCAGCAATAGTACTTATTCAAGTTTCACCTATCCTTAACCATTTATACCTCAAATCCTGGTCAATATGTGAGTGGTTTGGGAGATTTATCTACTTGTCACTATATTTGTGGGCTTTCCAGTTTTCAATACTTTTTTCTGGTCTTTGTCAATATATTCATATTTTTTTTTGGTACTTCTTTCAGATGCTGTCTAATTCTCATCTACTTGTGGTTTCATTTCCATTCCCACTCTTTTCTCAAATACTTCTAATAAACTAAGCAATGATGTCACCTTGACTTCTTCTATCCATGCTTTAAAACATTTAATATCTTTGGATCTGATGAGATCAGCAAATATGTATGGAGTTCCTCAATTGCAGACCTATACATGTAGTCAATGTCAAGGAGGCCAATATGTCTTTCAGAATGAATTATATATAATCTTGGCATACACTGGTTTTCATATATTATTTGTTAAGCATGAAGCATTTTCTCATTTTCTTGTCCAACTGATTTAACTCTGTTTTGAGGCAATCACACCTAGGTTGTAAGTTAGAACAGGAAGAGCAAATTGATTTATAACCTGGACTTTACTCTTAGACTTCAAGGCAGTTTTCAGTATTAACTTTAGTCTTCAGAAATATTCCTTACTAAACTTTATTCTCAATTTCATTGACTTATTACTAACCTTTCATCTATTCCTAAATATTAATATACATCTGCTCACTTTCCTTTATATCACATTCCTGCCCCAGGTTGATATTTTATTGGTGTTGCAGCTTTCCTGTTACAAATGTTACTATTACACACTTATCAGGACCAAATGCCATTCTTATATCTTCTGATAAAGTTTTGACTATTTTTTGTTGAGCCTTTAGATCCTCATCTGATGAATTAACACATTTAAATCATCTGCAAAAAGTAGATGAGATTACTTTGAACATGGCTGTTTTCTGGAAGTTAAGCTGTAATAACAGCCTACAACTTGATGGATCAAGGGCAAGATAAAACAAAAATGGTGACAAAGAATTACTCTGGAATATCCCCCATTAAATTTTTATTCTGGGATAATAATTTACCCTTTGTTATGGTTTAGCTGCAAAGCTGTTTCCTGCTGCTTCATAGTGACTGCGGTGTAACTGATCAATGTAGGGGCTATTTTATACATCTGTAAGCATTCCATTATCTACAAATGTAGGACAATATTGATGCCTTTTTGTAATCTATTCATGCCATAGGTAGATGCTTGCCCTTTTTGCACCTCTCTGCTATGGTTTTATTTAACAATAGTGGATCCTTTGTTTCATATGAATTTCTTTATTTCATGATTGTTTTTTTCTAGATGTCTATAAACTTTGTCTAAGTAAATTCCAGTATATAATTTACATATTGTTGGATGGAAAGTTATTGGTTGTAGCTCTTTGGGTGGCTTACAGGTTCATTCTTAAGGAGGAATATAATTTTTCCTGCTGTAAACCAGGATGGTGTCTGTTCAGGATGTGTGCATATAAGTCATTTTTAGTCAGGGCTAAATTTTTGTGTAAAGATATTAATAAATTTAGTCAGAAATTAGGTATTGCATCTGGACCCAGAGTTTTCCATTTAGGAGCTTTTCTTAATTTTGTCTCAATTTCTCTGGCTGTTTCTTCATCCCATTTCATATCCTCTACATTAGAACTTCCATTTATTTCAATTCATCTATCTATTTGGCATCTTTTTATGTTCAACAAGGTTTTCTTTTGATGATATGTTTAGTTTATTATCAGAAATAGGGTATGACAAACCCTGGTCTGTTTTGATGCTGTGTATTGTTTTTACCACATCCATCTTACTAAGAATTTTTGATGAGCTGCTCTTTTCTCTGTATTCATCTAACAGGGCTACTTCTTATTTTAGTTGCTTTGTAGATTGCTCTATTTGATGCTTCCAAAGTCGTGTTCTTCTTATTCCCTTCCTTTCCTTTTTTACTCTGAGGGAAATTCATAAAGGTTACTGAGATATGCACATGTTATTTCAAACCTTTTGAATTCAGAGAGAGTCCTAACCTGGTACAGCATGGTGCTCTAACACAAAGATATGCAGCCCCCTGTAGGGCTGACTCCATGGCCGTGTTTTGTACTAACGAGGTAGTCCAGGAGGGAGAGGCATATGCTAATTAGTCATGTACACTCTCACCCAGAACAACCTCTAGGAAGGCATGCACACACCAGGTGATTTATATAACTGCTTGGTGATGTAGATCAACACGACTGGCCTCACCACATAGAAGTAATGAACACAGGCAAAAGTCCATGTTCATCTACTGGAATTTAATGTAGTATAGGGATTGGGGGAGCCAGTAGCCACCAGGGACACCACAC
Source organism: Protopterus annectens (assembly GCF_019279795.1). Taxonomy (NCBI): domain Eukaryota; kingdom Metazoa; phylum Chordata; order Ceratodontiformes; family Protopteridae; genus Protopterus; species Protopterus annectens. The sequence goes on along the minus strand of NC_056735.1, from coordinate 1,795,986,632 downwards.
TTGTGTCATGATGGTACTAACAGCAATATGGGGATTGGGGGGGTTAGAAGAAAAATACTAGCCACCAGGGATACTACACTTGAGCCGTAATGGCACCAACAGCAGTACAGAGACTGGGGGTGGGGGGAACCACTAGCTGCTAGAGATTATACACTTATGCCATAATGGCACCAACAGGAGGATGAGGATTGGGTGGTGATGAAGCAACACTAGCCACCATTGAACATTCAAAACTCTTGTGCCCTAAATGTGTTTAAACTCAGGGTCAGGTACAGGGAATGTGGTATGTGTGTGCTTGAATGTATGTGTGTATGTGTCTGTATTTAAAAACCCATGCTTGTATGTTTGTGGAAGAGTGATGGGGGATGTCAATCCCTACATGATGTTACTGCAGCATTTAATAATCGTGATGTACATATCTGCAATGATCTGCACATGGCAGTAGTAACTGTGATTCAGAGTCATGGAAATTAGTAGATAATGAGGTCTTTCCTCATCATGGCTAACATGTTTCTAAATCGGAAAACACTGTGTCATGGGAGCAGGCTCATGCTAGGCACTTTTATGAATCCCTGGGTCTATGTTTTTGGTAACACTTTATTTGTTATTAATTTAGCTGCACAGTAATATATCCTGTTTATTTCTGTTATTTCATATTAACTTGTCTTAATAGTCCTGATTTCCGTGTTCATCTTTTTACAAGTCTTCAAAATGTTGGGTCTTATTTACTTTCTGTAATCTATTTCCATTTTTAGATCAAGCGTCCCTTAGATCATTTTCTTCGAGAATGACAGCATCTCCTTTGTGCTCTGTTTCCTGCTGTTTCCCTTCCTGTGCAATTGTAACTGGACTTTCATGTGAGTCTTCTACAGAAAGTTCCAGAACATCATCCTGTAATATATTTTTTCAGATGTATCCTGCTCTATCTATTGCTTCTCCATCTGGAGCCTCTTTAGCATATCCTGTTGTAATATTACTTGTGCCAGAATTTCCACTAATTCTTGCTCTTTCTCCTTGCTATTTAATTCTAACTGGACTTTCATGCAAGTTTTCTATGGAAGGCTCCAGAACATTAACCTGGGGCATATCTTCTTCAAATGCATCCTACACTATCTGCTGCTCCTCCATCTGGGGACTCATTTGATCATCATATTGTGATATTGCCTGTGTCAGAATTTCCTCACTAAATCCTTCATTTTGCAGATGGTCTATCACTTCAATTTCTATTTGTTTAATTTCCACCTTGATGAACTTCTTTTTTTTTAATTTGCATTCCACCTTTATAATGATATTATTATTACTATTATTATATTGTGAAATGTATCATATCTTCCTGGTTTCTTTTTATACTTTTCAATAATCTCTGTTTTTTTTTCTTTCTCTTTTCTCACCTCCTGTATCACTTCACTTTCCATGTGGTCCATTGTTTCTTCATCTAGACAATGTTTTTTCCTGATATTTTGTATTAAGAATCTTAACTTATTATCTGTAGCTTTTTTGCAGTTTTTCTTGAGCATTTTTCTTTTCTGAAAGTTCTCTCTTACTCTTGCTCCATATCCTCTGTCTGGAATGGTTTACTATCAAAATAGTGAAATTTGGTTCAGCGAACGCAGGAAGTCGAACATTAAGTTAGTCAACTTTCCATGTTGCCAAACATTAGGAGATCGAGATTACATATCAGCGAATGCAAGTGCGCATTCGGTGATAGTAACTCGATGTTGTGAGTAGAGTTGTGGTACAGTGCGGAAAGGAAATTTATCCTTTTCCTCACTGTACTGTGATCTCAGAGTTAGAATATTTAATTTGCAGGGGGTGTGGGGGGCACAGGAGAGCTTGACCCCTGCTAAAACATGAATGACAGTGTAGGTGTTTCACTTATGTTTGCACCTACACCGTCATCATGGCCGATTTTCGACTTAAATGTCAAATCTGTTGAATTCAATCAACAGATTCGACATTATAACCTAATTAGTATGCTGGAAGTCTGACGTCATTTTCGCAGTATTGAAAGTTCAGTTTTCTGAACTTCGATATTTTCATAGTAACCCATCTGGAACTTCTGTGTGTGTGTGTGTGTGTGTGTGTGTGTGTGTGTGTGTGTGTGTGTGTGTGTGTGTGTGTGTGTCTTTGTGTATCTGTAAGTGTAATAATGGCAATACATAATTTCTTCCTTATCTGCAGATGTCCATGTTATTGTCTTATGCTTCCTGCTTTACCTATAATTTTCTTTGTTGTTTTGTGAACTACTTCTTCCTTCTACTGTGGGGGGGGGGTACCTTGTCCCTGGGCCTGGAGTAGCCCTGTTGTAGAAATGTTTCCTTGTTCTGAGGATTCTATGCTGCCTTTTTTCTTGTCCTTGTACCAGTGTGTACACCAGGAGTAGTAGCTTTTTTTATCCTGGAGCCAATGCACCCTGCCTTCTTTTTTTATTTATTTACCTGTCTTTCTCCATTGTATATAAAATGCACTCTATATATCAATGTCACCTTGGTGAGATTTTGTAAAAATAAGCTCCACTGTAGAATATTATCACCAAAACCTGAGAATGAATTAATTTCCAGCAATACTATACTCCTTTTCTTGATAATTCTGTCTCTCCAGTCAGATCCCTATCCTCTTTGTTAGGCAGCAGAAATCTCTCCTATAACAGCTGCATTACAAACTGCTTCACTTAACAGTCATCCACTCTCTTGTGTTCACATTATCTTGGTGTTGTTCCATCCTGACTGATTTTCAAGATAATCCATCTGTTCTTACTGTCTTTTCATTATTTATGTTAGCTCTTGTATTCTGTGGATCTGTTCATGCAGCTCAATCTTAATTGCTGTTTTATCTTCCTTCAGATCTTGTAACTTTCCTTGTAGTCTTTCCACTTCTGTTTGTTCTGTTCCTGTTTTTTTTCAATGAGCTCACACCTTGGCTACTGTGATTACCATTTAATCAAAATGCACAATTGCTTCTCTTTATTTGCAGCTTTAAAAGCAGCCATATGTTCCTCCTTTTGTACTTGTTCACTCAATATTTATTTCTGTGTTGACTTTTTTTTCTACCTGGGATCACTGTTTTTATCCAAGTTTTTGCAGGTCCTGTCCAGGGATTTTCTTCCTAAGATTATTCATTCCATGGTAGATAACTTTTTGTTACAGTCTTACGTATGGGTAAGTAACACTGTATATCACACACTATACACTTTACCAGAAGTCGTATCCTGTTCCATTTTTCTTTTGCCAATTTTTATTTGAATATTAATGCATTTATATATTTATTGCTTTACTGTCTGGTTTCTTGAGTGAATGACTGATTGATTGCGTTGCATTATGTTGCACCTTGGGTGTTGAAGTCATCTGCTGACTACATTAAACATGCCTATCCACTATATGCTGTTTACCTCCCAAATTGCATCTTCAAAATTCAGGACTATATGACTCAGAATAAGGAAGTACCTGACAGCTGTCTGGCATGCATGAAATACAAAAATTATTTTACTAAACTTAATCAATATATGTTCATTGTCCAGTGAAGAAACTAAAATAAAAGCCACATATTTTACAATCAGAAAACCAACTTAACACGATGAGTCATAATTACTGCAAAAAAAGAAATAATAAACAAAACACCTTTGCACTACTTCTGTAAGTTAAATAATACAGGAGAGGTTCAGTGAAGGCATGTCTGGTACTAGTAATTAGGCATCCAAGTAAATTGTTGGGACCCATGGAAGTGATTTTTTCCCAGGGGGATGCAGGACGTGTTTCATTGTGATTTTAGTGGGTGCGTGGGACATGAAGATTTATGGAATTCCGGTCACTATTTCTGAAGTAAAATTATCACTAAATCTGTCCAAAAATATGTTTGCATTGTTTGCTGTGTTTTTAGGTTGAAAGTGAATAATGTCATTTTGGAATATTTCTGCATATCTGATAGTCTTATATATATCAGTTAACAATTTGGCTAAAGGAATAAAGATATTAAAGGCTTGCTATACTTTGGGGCAATAATAGTGAAGATTAGATCCAGAACATTTTCCCTACTGGTCTGGTTAATTACTTGTTCTAGGGAGTTAGCATTTACAAGGTCTAGTAGAATCTTTGGGTGTACCCAATTTTAGAGGTGTATGGACACCAGTTAATTGAAGGATGATTGAAGTCACCCACTATAAGAGATGTTTTACAAAATATATTTAAAAATCCAATGAAATGAGATGATTCCTTGAGCTATCAGAGAATTTTCTAGATCGATATATTTTGATAAAAGGCTGACATGAGAAAGTGGGTAGTGGATGAGAGATTAAAGTATATTATTACAGATCTTAATTATCTGTAGGGAATCCTGTGGTTATTATTCAGTGGAAATTAATGAAAATCATACTGAAGAAAGTGCATACTGAGCATATGACAAAAGTAAAAATAAAAACCTAGCATGAAAGAATGTTTACTGCCCAACGTAAGATGCTGAAATTAAGTACATGTATAAAGCATGCATATTAGATCAGATGAAACAAAAATTACCAATACCTAGACAATCTACTTTTGCATCTGTGGAAATTTCCCCAGGGATGTTGGACGTGGCTGCACATTGATTTTGCAGGTCTTGTTATGCATAGTGTGCTAATGATGGTGGTGGATACATATTAAAAATGGTTGGGAGTGTTTTGCATGACTAAAAATGCACTGAAAACTACAGTCAGTAGATTAAGAAGACTTCACTGCTTAGGACGTATCGAGACATATATTTAAAGATTACTGGTAAAAGCACTCGATTCATTTCAGAAGAGTTTTATAATTTCATTGAACAGAAACAGTATTATTCATTCCTTTATAGGTTCATAGGTTGGTACTAGGCTATCGGCCCTAAGGCCTATACAAGCCTAGCCATAACAATTCCCTGGCTATTTCTTCCCACAATATTTACTTCCCTGGACCCCTGTCTAGCAAGGTGATGGACATAATCCCCGGGGTGAATTTCCTATCTCCCATCCAATTGTCAAGGTTCCTTTTGAAGAGGGGCAAAGAGGCGCTCTGCTTGACATGTATGGGCAGTCTATTCCAGAGTCTGGGCAGTCTCTGGGTCAGGAACCTATCCCTCCAGCATGTTTTGCTCATTGTGATGACAAGGTTTAGATACCTGGAGCGTGTGGCTCTGAGAGATTGGGATTTCTTTAAGTGTAGCATGTCCAACAGCTCTGGGTTTGACATGGCCTTGTATGTTAATGTTAAGTAGAGATCACCTCTGAGTAGACGATATGTGACAGAGTATAGCTGGAGTTTTTTAGACGGTCAGCATAGGGGCATCTGCTTTAGGCCTATGATTCTTTTAGTGAGGTATTTCTGTGGCCTTTCCAGTTGTTGCAGATGTCTTGAGAGGTACATACTAAATGGGGCATTGTATTCTATAATGGGTCTAATGAGGGATGAGTACAATGGGACAATGACCTCCTATTTTTCTGGATGAAAAGCCCTTAGTGATGAGGTGTGCCACATAGAAGGATTTCCTGACTGTTGTGGTGATGTGGTTATCAAAGGTGAGACCACTGTTCACCTGTGTCCCTAAGTCCCTTATCACACTTTTGATGTTTAGTGTACTGCCACCCATGTGGTAATTCATGGGTACATGTTTTTTCCCAAAGGGGATAACTATACATTTCTTGGCATTGAGCTTGAGCCCATGGCTCTGGCACCAAGCATCTGTTTCTGTAAGGCCCTTTTGTAGAATATCCACATCATCTGGGGATTCAATAATGGCTCCCAGTTTGCAGTCATCTGGGAACTTTGTTAGCCAGAGTCCCTTAGTGATGGCCTGTACTTCAGTGAAGTAGATCTCAAACAAGAGCAGTCCCAGGACTGAACCCTGAGGTACTCCACTTGTTACTTGTCTGGAGATGGATTGGAGTCAGCTACTTTTACAGTGTGGGTTCTGTCAGTAAGCCAGTTGGCAACCCATCGAATGACGTAGGGATTAATGCCCAGCTTAGTAAGTTTATCTATGATTCCAGAGTGGGGGATGGTGTTGAAGGCCTTGACAAGGTCCAGATAGGCTGTGTGGACTGCCTTACCCTTGTCCATAGCTCTGGAGACTGATTTGAAGAAGTCAATCAGGTTCAGAAGACAAGATCGGCCCTTCATGAACTCAAACTGGGTGGGGTTCAGTGTTTGAAGGTTGCCAATGTCTTTGTTTATAAGTTCCATGATAATACGTGCCATGGCCTTGCAGATCAGGCTTGTCAGACTGATGGGGCAGTATTTCCCGGGATCCAAGGTGGATCCCCCCTTGTGGAGTGGGATAACTGTAGCTGTGCACCAATCAGTGGGCATGAAGCCTGAGGTGAGGCTATGATTAAACATGACACTTAGGTGAGGTGCCAGTTCATTTTGTAGTTCATGTAGTACACAGTCCGGGATGTCATCTGGTTCCATGGATGCTGTATTCTTAGCTTTGGAGAGTGCGTTTTTTACCTGTGTGGCCGTTATTACCAGAATTTGGCAATCTTTCGGTATTGAGATGGGCCCTTTAGGGGGTGAGAGAGGGGTGAAGTTGGCACTGAATCCATCTGCCAGGATATTGGCAATATCCTTGGGATCAGTATATTTACTGCCATTCTGTTATAGCTCAGAGCAGATCTGAGCATTGCCATTTAGATTCTTGACATAGCTATAGAATGCCTTGTTGTTGCCTTTGGAATCTTTGGCAATTTTATTTTCATAACTAGCTTTGGAGGATTTTATGAGGGATCTCAGCTTCTTACTGAGGCTGGTAAGGGAGTTTTTTGCATACTGGGATTTTTCTCTTCTCTGCAACAGTTTCTTCGTTTTGTTGTAAAGTTTGTTTATGGCAGGGGACCACCAGATTGGCTTCCCTTTTTTGGAGGAGAGCGTCTTGGTTCTATTTGGGATGGCATGATTCATGCACCAGTGGATGTGCTCATACAGTGCCTTAGTGTAGGATTCAGCAGTCTAAATTTCAGTTCCTGTCTGCATGGGTGTCATGAAGTTTGTCACTTCTGACTTGAGTAGCATGAAGCTGGCTTTGGAGAAGTTTTTTATGGAGGTTTCTTACTGCGGGGTGGGGGAGGGATGTGGATGTCAAGGGTGATTAGTCAGACCTGACCAAGAGGGGGTGACCAGAGGTGTACAGCATCAATTTCCCATGTTGGTAATGACCAGGTCTAGGATACTGGAGCCTCTGGTGGGACTATGGATTAGTTGATCCAGGGCATTGGAATTTATGAATTCCAAGAACCGTTGGGCAAAGGTGTTGGTACAAGACTAGTTTTCCCAGTTAATGGCAGGGTAGTTGAAATCACCCAGTATTAGGGTGTTTGGTTGTATGTTAATATTTTCCAGTATGTTTAGAAAGGTGTAGTAAGAATCCTGGGGCATGGTGGGGGATCTATAGCAAGCTACAATTTGGATTGCAGTCTTACCTAGTGTTAGTTGCACCTGGAGTATTTCAGATGCATTGTGTTGGGCAACTAGCCTGGTGGTGTGAATATCTTTGGTGAATTTGGACACTCCTCCACCTTTAGTCTTTCGGTCCTGGTTTGGTGGCCGAAAAGTGTGGTAAGAGTTGTAGCCTGCTACTGCAGGGTTGGTCTCCGGAGCCTTGAATCAAGTCTCAGTTACTGCACAGATATCAATGTTCTCCATTTTTAGGAGTGCCTCGAGAGAGTGCATTTTGAGGTTTAGACTTCTAGCATTGAGTAGCATTACCTTCAGATTTTACATGCTTGTACCTGTTACGGTGGTGGTTTTGTCCTTTGAACTTTGCCTAAAAAAGGCACTATAGGGGTGGCAAGTGCCTTAGCCAGTAACCTGAATCCCAGTGGCGACAGGTGCAGACCATCTCTGGCAAAGCATTGTGGTCTGTTGATCATGTCGTATCAGGCAGACAGATACTGGATCTCCTTTGAATGACACCAGAAGCTTAGCCAATTGTTGAAGTCAATCATTTTGTATAGTTTAGTTCATCAAAGCATGCTGCTATGAAAAGTTTAGAATAAAGGTGCATTTAAATACTTAAGGCTGGAATGAAAAAGTTTCCAAATACAGTGCTGGATGTGGAAATACGTTTTATTACTTCTGCTGCATTGTAGGACCACACTCAACTGTACTACAGGTCAGACACCTACAGAATTACACTATAGGACCATACCCAACCGTAGTGCATGTTAGTTACCTACAGTGTTACAGTACAGGACTATGCATGTCTGTACTATGGGTCAGTCATCATGAGGAGTAATAGAAGAGAATAACAATTAACTATACAACAGGTATTTCACCTGACGAGTGACAGTACAGGGCCACATACAACTGTACTACAGGACAGTCACCTGAAAACTGATTTTCCTTTTTTTCTTAATGGGATATCTGAACCAGACTTGATCTAATCAAACCAAAACTAAGTGGTGCTTTAAGAAAGAAAAAAAGTGTGCTACCACATTTCAACATAATAAACAAAGCAAGACACCAAAGACAGATCTTTCAATGAATTGGATTCAGTGTATCTTTAGGATATAGCAGGAGTGGAGTAAGTCACAAGTGATTCCAGGTGTAATAACTGAAGAGTTTAGGTGGAATTTAATTTCAAAGTTGAAAAAAGTAGCCACTGGTATCACATGTAGAAGATATTTTGAAAAACTAAGGGCCACATTGGTAATGAACAGTAAGAAACCTGAAGTAATCCACTATCAGTAATGATGACTGCGATGGTGATGGTGAAACCAAAACAGCTACTGAAATTTAATTAAACCCCAGGATTTAATAAAATCTGTGTAGGCACCATGTAGAGCCTACACAGAATGTATCTGTGTTCGAGGTCATGGTTCCACCTCGGCAGTGCACCATGCATATTAATGATGACACATTGCCAAGGCAGAGCCGAGGAACACAGTTATTGAATCAGTGTAGGGAGAGATGTAGTGCTAACTGTGGCTGCAGATGACTATGAGACTCCCTGCAATGTCCTTCTGTTTTATTTTTAGTTATTTTATTTTTTTTAAAAAAAGCATGTTTGTGCTGCGTGGCTCGGAGCACAGCAATGTCAAGCTGCACTCACATATAAGATAGGAGAAACCTGCCAGACATCTAAAAATAGAAACTGGATGTAATTAATTACTTATTTAAAGGTGTGTTTAAGCATGTCTAATCATGCTTGTGTGACATGGCATGGTGCTTAGAACTGCTTATAGGTAGCTCAGTGGTATATGTGAAAGTATACCAGATGTCTTAATATCCATGTAACTAAATGGGTAGTATTACAGCTTCATGTGCAGTAGGTCCAGGGTTTGAATACATAGAAAGGAAAATATGTATTTAATTTTGATATACATATTATGCAGACAATTTTAAAATATGGTCCTGCTGCACTCTGCTAATCTCTGCTCAACTGTGCTTTGACCTGCTAACCACCGCATAAACATGGTAATGGCTGCCAATGTTTGTGCGCTGCTTGGCTGGTTTGTACACTGCTAAGCTCAGCTAAGACTATGGTTCTGCAAGTTGATGCACTTCTCAGCTCAGCTGTGCTGGTTTGCATGGTGCTAAGTGACTCAGTGCTTTTTTGAATGTTGCCCCAATGACGTGTAAGGGTAGAAAAACAGCCTATATTAAGCCCAATAGGTGGGAATACAGAATAATCCATTGGAGTTTTGTCATAACTAAAGGTATAATATGGCTGGTGGTGTTGGTGAAGGTGCACACTTTTGGGTGCAGTGTTGTTGCATTCCGGAGCCCAGGGTCATGGTTGGGCTCCTCATAAAAAAACATGACAACAGGCTGCTGCAGGGTAGTTTTCAGGGCTTGGAGTATAAGGTAGAGGCCTGGGACCAGCTGGGCAGAGAATTCACCAGTGTTACTGGTATCCCTCGCACAGATGAGCAGTGTCATCACCACCCTGATGACCTGAAAAGGTGAAAGAGGGGAACCTTGTACACCTGGGTCCAAGAAGCAAGGGCAGGGAATGCCCTACAAGTATGTAAGTAATTTTACCTCTGTTTTACCAATATGTAATCTGAATGTCTGTAAAACTGGTGTGCATAATGGTGTGCTTCTCTCCCAACAGCTGCAGCTGAGAGGGCTCACAATGTCGAGTTGCATGTCAGGCACTTGACCAGATTGCACCATGAGTGTGGTGAGTACGTATGTATTATGCTAACTGTAATGAAATAAGCAAAACAGAGTAAAGCATTAACTGCAATAAAGTTTGTATTTCAATAAATGTGGACTTAGAGCTGCAGTGCAATAAATGAATAATGCCAACTGTAGTGCAATAAAAACATGAAACAATACCAATAACTGCATTAAAGTATATACAACAAAGTTTGTAGTGTAATAAATGTGGAAATGGAGCTGCATTGCAATAAATGAATAATGCCAACTGTACTGCAAAAAAAAATGAAACAATACTAATAACTGCATTAAAGTATATACAACAAAGTTTGTAGTGCAATAAATGTAGAATCAGAGCTGTATTGCAATAAATGAATAATGCTAACTGTACTATAATAAAAACATGAAATAGCACCAATAACACCAAGGAAAATGGTGTACATCAGGATTGTGTTGTTGCAACCATTGCAGTAGAGCTGTATGCATTAAGAATGTAAGGCAAGGAGCTGCAATCAAGTATAACACTGTAATAGCTGTAGAATGCAAATCTAATGGCTGCAAATTGTACTGGTTAACTCATATAAGTACTGTTCAAGGTTGTCTCTAGGTCAATATTGGACACATAATGCTCTGTCATCCACAGACATCAGGTAATAAAGGTATATGGGTGAGGTAGCCCACTCCATGAGCTGATATTGTTTGTTGACTTCACAGATATGATACTGAAATATAGCTTACCTACTATCTGCATTATCCTTGTATTTCATGTATGTGTGTTCTACTGTCACTGCAGTCTAATATAACACTGTAGTAGTAGTACTGCCAGGTCATATTTTGGTTCCAGGTGAACTCTAGGTAAATCTCAGTCAGTCAGTAATCAGCAGTGACTCAGTTTGTTAAATGATCTGTATATAGTACATTTTGCCATACACAGTCTGGGGTTTAAATCCAGTGGTATGTAGCAGTAAGTATTACACTAGCAGTCACATAATGCTCACAATTTCTCTCTCCACAGGAACTACAGGTAAATGGGTGAGGTAGCCCATATTATGAGTAGATAATTGTGTTTTTAGATGTCACAGACTGTGAAAATCGATAACAAAAATTAGTTCATCAGCAATGTTCAGTTAGAAATAAAATGTGTACTCCCAGTATGGCTGTATGCCTGGAGTGTCTGTTAAAAGTTGCTGCAGTCAATTAATACATTCTGTGCAGATGTCCAATGTGGTCACTGTTATTGGGTTCTATTCACATCCCTGCCAACCAAGGCAACACTGATGTTTAGTGTCTGTACTGTACACATACATGTCTCTCAAGTGCCATGATTTCATGTTATGTAATTAATAGTGCAAATCCATCTGTCACAGGATTACCATGGAAATGATTACCTAGATTGCAAAGTATCACCAAATCAGCCCACAGAACACCTTGGTAGTTCTATAGATCCGTAGAGAGAGAGCTAGCAAGTGAGGCTGGTGCCAGGTAAGCAAGCACGGTTGATCCAAAGAAAAATTGCCAGCACCCAGGAGGATCTAAAGTATAATTCTTTACTGAAAAGACTGAAACTAGACCGGTTTCAGCACAAGGCTTTCTTCAGTAGTACATTTTCATAATGTTAATGAGTCATCATCTTATATAACCAATGAATGGATGTAATGACATCATTTCCTGTGATCAACAAAAACCAAGAAATGGTTAATAAAAACATAAACATAGTGAAAAACCATAAGAATGTTAACATGGGAAATTAAGTGATGGTATTGATCAGCTCCTGATATTTCATTTATGTTCATGAATACAAACTGTAAATATATATAACTGGTATATGTTATATACCTGTAAATAAAGAACATAATAATTAATATGTAGAACAGATAAACCATCATGGTAAACATAGTGGGATAGAAGAATAATAAAAAATACTAGTACATGATAATGTTTCAAAAGATATGAATACCTAGGTCAATTAGAAGATTCTTTGAAAAATATGAATCATAATTTATCATTCAATCCCGGAGGGAAAAGCCCCCCAAGTTTGATAATCCATCTCTTTTCTTTTTTGTTCAAAATATCATGCCACCCCGATTTAAATGATCGATTACCAATTATACGATCAATAATGGTAAATGAAAATTTGGCAGTGGAATGTTTGATGGTGTGTCTGTATAATGCATTGGTTAATCTTTGGTTCCTGATGTCCCCCATGTGTTCAGAAATCCTTATACGGAACTGCCTTGATGTTTGGCCAACATAAAAGGCCTGACATGTACAAGTGGCGAGATAGATTATCCAATCTGAACTGCAATTGCCAAAAAATTCAATGTTATGAATTTGTCCAGTGTTTTTACTGGTGAAACTGGTGGTTTTGAAAATGTAGCTGCAAAAGCTGCAATGGCCACAAGGAAAGATGCCTATAAGTTTATCCCCTGTAAGTGTCCTTTGTGTGATGTTGTCATCCTTGGGGCTTGTTCTTTTGTAATGTGAAAATAGGAAGCCAAGCGTTTTGCCCTTCCTATATGAAAAGTAGCATCGTTCCCCTAGATAGTCTTCCAACAGTGGGTGCGAGTTGAGTATATTCCAATGATTGTTAATAATATTGATCAGGTTCCTGCTATTCCTACCATAGGTAGTAACAAATCTACATAAATCAGTACTTTTTGTCTCTCTGACCTGTGTTGTATTGTAAAAGAGAATCCCTGGGTTTATTACTGCTGAAATTAGCTGCAGAATTGATAATCTGTGGAGAGTAACCCCTGGACAAAAATCTGTTAGTTAAATCCGCCTGACATGTTGTAAGATCACCCTCAGAAGAGCATATTCTTTTAATCCTCAGAAATTGAGATTTTGGTATGTTTTTGATAATACGTTTAGGATGAAAACTTTCTGCATGTAGAAGAGTGTTGTATTGTGGGAATTTTCTGTGAACAGAAGTTTTGAGTGTATTATCAGATTGTCTGGTTAAATGGACATCCAAAAAATTGATTTCCTTTTGGTGATGTTCCACAGTGAATTCAATACCCCAAATGTTCCCATTAAGGTGCTCAATAAACTCCTGGAGGTATTCATTGCCTCCTTTCCATACTAACCAGCAGTCGTCCAGGTATCTTCTCCATATATCAATTTCCGGTAGGTATATGTTGTGCATTGGATCATAAATGATGTGTTCTTCAATATAACCCATAAAAAGATCTGCATAGATGGGTGCAAATGAAGCACCCATCGTCGTACCCTGAAGTTGCCAATAACAATCTTGTTGAAAATAGAACACATTTTTAGTAAGAATATGTTCAGCCATGCATACTAATAATGTATTCATACCCGGAGGGTACATGTTGGATTTATTTAGCCAGAACTCCAAGGCCATCAGACCTGCCCAATGCGGAATACTGGTGTATAAAGATGTTACGTCAAGGGTGCACATTAACCATTCTGGATCCAATTGAGAATCTGAAACAATCTGCAGAAATTCAGTAGTATCCTGGATTCTAGCTCGAATGAATGGTAACAGTGGTTTCAATTTTTCGGTAAGAAATGCAGATAAGGGTTCAGTGAGTGACCCAATACCAGATACAATTGGTCTGCCAGGTGGCTGATGAATTGATTTGTGAATTTTGGGTAGTAGGTAGAGGTATTGTTTGGCAGGATCTTGAACCATCAAATGTGCTTTAGTTTTATCTGAAATGATACCAGCTTCCACCGCTTGCTCCAAGAACTTGTTAATTTCTGCTTGAAAACCTGGTGTGGGGTCAATATCCATTTTCATATAATGATGATGGTTGGATAATTGCCTATGTCCTTCATCTTGATAATAATCGGTGTCCATAACAACAACCGCACCCCCTTTGTCAGCAGGAATAATGACAACTTCTGTATTGTTTTTAAGTTGTGTGCTAATTGTTCTTACTTAGAAAGATTAAGTCTCATGTTCTCTTCAGAACTAAAGTGGAAGTGTATATCCTTAATGACTGCCTGCTGAAATACAGCAACATGTTTGTCCATAGGAGGGTTGAATACTGATTTGTGAAATCTAAAATCAGATGATCTTTGAGTATCATCAAATTTATCCTGTTGTTTGAAAAATATTTTGAGGTTAATCTTTCTACAAAACTCTATGGTATCAGATGCTAATGAGCTTTCATCAATAAAGAAACCGGGAATAAAACCAAGGCCTTTATTGAGTAAGGAATATTGGTCATCAGATAAAACATGTTTTGAAATATTTAGAACATTGGTGCATTGTTCATTTATTTCACTATTGACATGAATAGTTCTTCTAAACTTGTAACCCCTATGTTTCCTACCTGCCCGGTGTTTCCTACCCCTAAAGAAACCTCAGTTGTTCTTCCCCTTTTGGCATTTGGAGAATCGCCAATACTTAATGTTTCTGTGTCTGTAGTAGAGGATTCCTCACCAGGGGTAGTATTGCCTAATCCTTTCTTTTTCAAAATAGACCTGGGCCTCTTTTTTGCATACAAATGAGGCATTCTTAGTGCCCTGAGCAAACCTGACGCCCCTCTGTGATTCAAATTGTCTGCCCCTCTCATAGTCCTCCTTATCTCGGGCAAATTTATGCAATTTTTTGTTTTTGAGATTATTTTCCAAAGTAGATATCTCCTTGGATAATTTGTTCAGACAAGTATGGAAATTGGTATTGTCCTCAAACTGTTTGAGGTTGTTACAAGTTTTTTCTACTTCCAAAATATTAGCTTGTACAGTTCTCTCATAGAATTATGCCAATATATTAACCCTGGCCATGGCGGCCTCCTGTTGTGCTATTTGCCAATCCTTAAGCAAAACATCATCTGGTGTACCAACCAGTGGTTGAATTTTGCATCTCAATCCCCTAGGGGATATATTCTGCACCTAGTATGCTTTGAACAGTTTGTGGTGCCAAATGTTGGTTCTCAACGTTTTAATTTGTTTACCCAACTTGTGAAATAAATTTTCGCAACCGTCAACTGGATCTATTGTTTCCAAATTATTAATTTCAGTAGAGTCAGTACCAATTCCAAAAATTTTTAAATCATCCTTATCGGAGCATAGACCAGATAATAATTTTTGAAGATCCATGACCATAAGTTGCTGGAACTTAAAAAAGAGAGAATATAATCAGGGCTAACAAAAAAACTGGTTGTCAAAGCAAATTATCCAAGGGTGTGAAATATAATCCAATAGTAAGTTGAATCACAGAGGAGTACAAGTCTGGGCAATAAAATGATAGTAGTACAGAACCAGGTCTATATGTCTCTCTCTTTTTTTGTTTTTAGAGAATGTATAACACTGTCATTGATCCAAAAATATAGAATCCACTTAAAAAGTGGTTGTTCATGTGTGAAATGGAATGAGCAGGGTTGTATGGATGACTAAAAAGTAATCAAATCTGTAGTATATCATATGCATTGGAATAAAAAATTATGTCATATAGTAAGTAATAGTTGAACCCATTCAATGTCACACAATAGTGATATCTATTGTATAAACAATTAGTGCAATACATTTGCAATAGACAGGTCAAATTAAATTGTCAACGCAGTTGTTAACATATAGCTGAAATACCTTGTTATGCAATAATATTGAAAAATAACATAAAATAGAAGGTGTATCAGTGTAAATGTTATTCAATCCCAATAGGAAACACCTTAACTCAAGTTGTTATATAAAACACAGTAGAGCATGAATATGCCTGTTCAAAAATGTGGATAGTGTCAATTATTTAGTCCCTGTTTTGTTCCTACCAAAGGACAAATGCTAGATATCAAATGTGTCAAAATGAAAATAAGAACAAATATGAGACTGTATATAAAGCTAAATGCCCCAGGAATGATCACAAAAATATAATTCAACTGATGTTACAAATACATAAACACTGTTATTCCAAATGCACAATAGGCTAAGTCAAACCACCTGAATACTGATCCGATGAGAAAACAAAACAAATTGGACACTTGTAAGATGTAAATAGGACAATTCTCATATACAAAATAATGTTATATATTTTTTTATATAGATTGTTGCCAAGCAGCATTAAAGCAGACCGTAGTCAGTGTAAAACTGATTGTAAATGGCTTATCAAAAGAATTTAAAGAGATAATACAAATCAGGCTATAATCCCTAGCTGCTATGCAATAGAGAAAGTGTCCAAACTAAAAAACATGTTCCTATCTAGACATATTATATCGCAAAAGATATATACTTGTTCATCATAAAGCTGCTGAAAAGTCAGAATGTACTAAGTATTACATACAGAAAGACATATGCTATATTAGAAATGATAGAGCATCAAATATCCATAAATTAAATGTAAACAATCATATATGTTACACAGATGCTTGTTCATAAAGAGTTGGATGATACAGTGTTAGTCACTAGAATATTTTATACAGAATATAGAACAAAGTCCTGCCCGTATGTGTTCAGCAAGGGCCCATAAGTCCCCAGTAGTCATGAAAAACACATAAAGTATATATCATGCGTCGATGGTAGTCTTCCAAATATGCATGTGACAGGGTGAAATAATAATGTAGCCTATTGCAGCCAGTTGTTTATCCCAAAATAGAAGGATAACACCCGAGAAATAATGTCAGTAATCCAAGTCAGAGCCAAGACATATGGTGACTGAAATACTGATAGCGCCAATCATTATAGTCTAATAATAAACTAGTTGTTAAAAAACAAGAACACAGTACCTGAAAAATTATATAAGAATTCCAAGGTAGAACATAATCCAGTAGTGGATGCGCTATCAAGCTGACCCTGATTATAGTGTCACCAGTTTGGGTAATCCACATACAAGCACCACATGTAGAAAATCCGATAGTACATATGGGAGTACTGCTAGCGTTAATACTGTAGTCCAATTATCTATTGGTTGTAAAAAGACAAAAGCACAGTACCTGAAAAATGTAGGCTTCCCAAGTGAAGTTTAGTAGGTATGAAAAAAACGATATCTTGCTAACCCAGGATGTTGTATCACCAATTGTACCATCCACATACAGACATCACATGTATTAAGTAAAGAAATATGTCCAAAAATGAGTAGAAATAGAATTCAAACGATAACCGCTATCTCGCTAATCCTCCGTGTCACGAAGTGTAAAACATAATAAAGAAATGATGAAAATGGTGGAAATCCAAATAAATGGAGCGCTGACAGCAAAAATTAGTGTGCAAAGTATAGCGACCAAATATATGACCAAACTGGTATCCCAAAATCGAAGACTCCCATCAAAGACGAATTTCCCAACCTCAAATTTGGGACAAAACCAAATATATTCCAAAATGAAGAGTCATGAAGCCATGAACAACGCCAATGCCCAGCGAAAAATCCTGGACTACAGACACAGAAAATGGCGACGCAAGTAGTAGATCCTCCAAACGCCAACAGCCAGCAACACGAACAGTAGTATGTAGAGAGAGAGCTAGCAAGTGAGGCTGGTGCCAGGCAAGCAAGCATGGTTGATCGGATCTAAAGTATAATTCTTTATTGAAAAGACTGAAACTAGACCGGTTTCAGCACAAGGCTTTCCTCAGTAGTACATTTTCATAATGTTAATGAGTCATCATCTTATATAACCAATGAATGGATGTAATGACATCATTTCCTGTGATCAGCAAAAAACAAGAAATGGTTAATAAAAACATAAACATAGTGAAAAACCATAAGAATGTTAACATGGGAAATTAAGTGATGGTATTGATCAGCTCCTGATATTTCATTTATGTTCATGAATACAAACTGTAAACATATATAACTGGTATATGTTATATACCTGTAAATAAAGAACATAATAATTAATATGTAGAACAGATAAACCATCATGGTAAACATAGTTGGATAGAAGAATAATAAAAAATACTAGTACATGATAATGTTTCAAAAGATATGAATACCTAGGTCAATTAGAAGATTCTTTGAAAAATATGAATCATAATTTATCATTCAATCCCGGAGGGAAAAGCCCCCCAAGTTTGATAATCCATCTCTTTTCTTTTTTGTTCAAAATATCATGCCACCCCACTTTAAATGATCGATTACCAATTATACGATCAATAATGGTAAATGAAAATTTGGCAGTGGAATGTTTGATGGTGTGTCTGTATAATGCATTGGTTAATCTTTGGTTCCTGATGTCCCCCATGTGTTCAGAAATCCTTATATGGAACTGCCTTGATGTTTGGCCAACATAAAAGGCCTGACATGTACAAGTGGCGAGATAGATTATCCAATCTGAACTGCAATTGCCAAAAAATTCAATGTTATGAATTTGTCCATTGTTTTTACTGGTGAAACTGGTGGTTTTGAAAATGTAGCTGCAAAAGCTGCAATGGCCACAAGGAAAGATGCCTATAAGTTTATCCCCTGTAAGTGTCCTTTGTGTGATGTTGTCATCCTTGGGGCTTGTTCTTTTGTAATGTGAAAATAGGGAGCCAAGCGTTTTGCCCTTCCTATATGAAAAGTAGCATCGTTCCCCTAGATAGTCTTCCAACAGAGGGTGCGAGTTGAGTATATTCCAATGATTGTTAATAATATTGATCAGGTTCCTGCTATTCCTACCATAGGTAGTAACAAATCTACATAAATCAGTACTTTTGTCTCTCTGACCTGTGTTGTATTGTAAAAGAGAATCCCTGGGTTTATTACTGCTGAAAGGACACTTACAGGGGATAAACTTATAGGCATCTTTCCTTGTGGCCATTGCAGCTTTTGCAGCTACATTTTCAAAACCACCAGTTTCACCAGTAAAAACACTGGACAAATTCATAACATTGATTTTTTTGGCAATTGCAGTTCAGATTGGATAATCTATCTCGCCACTTGTACATGTCAGGCCTTTTATAGGTTCATAGATTAGTACTAAGCTAACTGCCCTTGCGAGCCATTTTAAGCTTAGCCAATTATCCCTTGTGAGACTCAAACCTTGCACCTTGTGTTTGTAAGGCAAACACCTTAACCATTAGGCCACCTCTTATGTTGGCCAAACATCAAGGCAGTTCCGTATAAGGATTTCTGAACACATGGGGGACATCAGGAACCAAAGATTAACCAATGCATTATACAGACACACCATCAAACATTCCACTGCCAAATTTTCATTTACCATTATTGATCGTATAATTGGTAATCGATCATTTAAAGTGGGGTGGCATGATATTTTGAACAAAAAAGAAAAGAGATGGATTATCAAACTTGGGGGGCTTTTCCCTCCGAGATTGAATGATAAATTATGATTCATATTTTTCAAAGAATCTTCTAATTGACCTAGGTATTCATATCTTTTGAAACATTATCATGTACTAGTATTTTTTATTATTCTTCTATCCCACTATGTTTACCATGATGGTTTATCTGTTCTACATATTAATTATTATGTTCTTTATTTACAGGTATATAACATATACCAGTTATATATGTTTACAGTTTGTATTCATGAACATAAATGAAATATCAGGAGCTGATCAATACCATCACTTAATTTCCCATGTTAACATTCTTATGGTTTTTCACTATGTTTATGTTTTTATTAACCATTTCTTGGTTTTTGTTGATCACAGGAAATGATGTCATTACATCCATTCATTGGTTATATAAGATGATGACTCATTAACATTATGAAAATGTACTACTGAAGAAAGCCTTGTGCTGAAACCGGTCTAGTTTCAGTCTTTTCAATAAAGAATTATACTTTAGATCCTCCTGGGTGCTGGCAATTTTTCTTTAGTTCTATAGGTCCACCTGATGTGCAAGTGTTCTGTGTAACTGTGAACCCACAGTTGTTACTGTTTAGCCCATAGTGTCCCATGCAAATAGCTTCAGAGGTATGTATGTGATACATCAGCTATAGGAAACTTGTAGTCACTGTACACATAAAGAAATTACAGACCCGTATAGTAGTTAGTAGTACTGTTGTCAAGGAAATAACCTGCAATCTTACTAATGGACTGTTTTGTTTTTCTCTTTCTCCCTACCCCTTATCTTCATTTATTTCTTATTGTTATTCATTGTGGTTTACTATTAACATATGTTGTTACATCAGCTATATTTTGGGACATGTGCTTTATTATTGTTATGCATTGTAATGGTTGCATATTAACATATCTTGTTAAATTACCTATTTTGTTGACGTTATGCACTGTTACTGGCATGCTTTTAACATACTGACTGTTTTGTTATTTATTGTTGTGTTTCGCATAATACACATTGATATGTAATTGGATTATTACCAATGTTCTGCCATGTTGTTATTACTAAAAATGATTTGTTCACAACTAATCTATACTTATTGCTATACCTCCATTACCACTGCACGTCAGGGTAGGTTGGTTCCCGCTGATCTGCCTACCTTGCCTCAATTGGCCATGGCACTGGATCCCGGCATATCTGAGACTCAAATTGGTGGTGTCCCATCCGCTGCCACTGCACCACCTGTGGTGTCAGGTGGGACCGCCTCAGGGGATGGGGCCTGGCCTCTCCCTGGGACTGGTGGCAGAGGGGCAGTTGTCATCAAGAATCAACTGCCAGTCATAGTGTGCAGGATTGTTCATCGCAGCTATGAACACCACCTACGTCAGATTCAGAGCATGCTGACCAACCTGGTGGGGCAGCCCCAACCTGACACACAGCCTCCGGTACAGCCACCCTTGGAGCAGTGAAGGAGCAGTGTCAACAGTCCTATGGGTGGGGTTGAGAGGCATGCTGCTGCTGTCTAGAGGCAGGTGCATCTTGGATTTCACAACACCCTCCCTATCCAAGGTGTTCACCCACCTCATGTGTCACGCACCTCCCTTGTCTGCTGTCTTGTCTGTCTTGTCTGTGAATGCATCCTCTTCTACCCAGCTTACCTCCCCACACATACCTATGTCTCTTCCCCAGCATTCCACTCTCACCTTAATAAAAAGAAAAAAAAATGGACACCTATCCCAAAAAAAAATATCGCCCACACATAGCTCTCGATTTTGCACACATGTCCACTGGACACAAGTAATTTGGTACAATTGGCTTGACAATGCAGTTATGTGGTCCTCACCCCTCTCTCTGGGGTTTGTGAGGGCAAATTCATCTACAAAATCTGTCAAAGTGCACAGCTGTTGCTATACAAGAAATGGATAGCTATGGTTCTTTCCTACACCCTTCCTCCACATCCCTACCTCCCTTTCACTATGTTTTTCCCCAGCTTGCTCCCATTTCACCACTTTCCTATCTCCCCTTTTTTTTCTTTTCTTTATATTTTTTAGCACGGACCACACAGCTTCACTTAGCTGTGCTAAATAGAGCTTTAATAAATAAATCTGTTTCTAACATTGTTAGACACATGTAAAAACTAGACACCACTGCCATGTTTCAAACCCGAACCCATCACACCCACATCACACTGCATTAACCCACCACACAGATCTTACTTAAAACAGGTGTTTTCATCAAAACATAGTGATTGCCACTTACAGTCATTAGGCATGTCTCAGCAGACCTGTGCCACACCGTGCAAACTGGAATTAAAATTAATGGGAAAAATGGGAGTATACCTTGAACTCTGGTGCAATAATAATCCACTAGACAGTCAAAGACATAAAAATGGATGTAAGTGAGGCCTGTGATATCAGGCAAATGTGCCCTTGTATCAGCAACATATAGAAAGACACCTACTAAGGCATCAGTGGCAAAGAACATGTTCAACCTGGGCCCTGGTGCAGAAATACAGCCATAGCTAGCCATGTAAATACTGATGTATACAATGTGTGTCACAGCCTGTATGTATGAACATATACCTTGCAAATACACCTGCTGCAGCAGTGACTCAGTAGCTCAGTCTGTTACATGCCTTGCATGCAGTACATGTTGCCACACACAGTCCTAGGTTCAAATCCAGTCTTGTGTTGCAGTTCAATTACACTGTTGTGAAGACAGCAATTAATGATTGAGTCATGCAATCTTTATCTGCACAGATTACAGCTAATTAAAGAACTACTATCCAGTTTTGCAAGTCAAAGGCCTACAGATAGGGACACACTGCACATATCTGTATAGCATAACTATATGTCGCCTACTACTCTGTTATTGGCACTGTTGCATAACAGATGTACCTTAATCACATGCCTTGATTGGACTGTAAAGGGTACCCTTACCCTGACTCTGCCGTAATGACAGGGCTGCCACAGTGACATGTACAGCTTGTTGTCCTCCAAAGTGTTCACACTCCCCCATATGGGTTCTAGGCTGCAGCAGCAGCCACAGCCTGTAGCTCACACATCTGTATGTAAAGGTAGCTACTACAGACCTACCATACCTCCCAACCCCCTAGCAGAAGGAATCCGGACACAGCCATACTTAATAGGGGGGACAAAGGTCTAGAGATTGGGACATGTTTTACAGTTTGCTCCTACACAGATAGTAAGTTTATAGAATAACAGCTATTGCATTAGCATGCATATTCTGAGGGGTATGAAGTCTGACACTCACACGTGTGTCTTCCATTACTGACCTCAACCTACAATGTATGCCAGTGAATTGCCAGATGATCACAATGTCATGGGACACTGACCACACACATGAGGCAAAACTGTGGACATACTGCATAAATCTCTACAGTTGACAATTATGGTACCTACCTTCTGCAATGCTGTAGTCTCCACACCTCAGTAATGTCTATCTTAACAGCTAAGAAAGGGGCCCAGGTCTATATGAAGACCTTATATATTGCACTGTGGTGGCATGTCATTTGCTAATGATAGTGCAATTCAGCTGTTATGGTTGCAATTACCATATCAGAGCCACAGACTGGTGCAGAGGCAAGTACCTGCTAATGAGCAGTACCTTAAAAAGGCAAGCAGCTGGTTATGGGGAATAAGTCTGCATGAGACTTACCTCACACAGAGAACATATTTTCAAAAGATTACTGTAAGCAAACTTCAACAAAGGAGTACTGCACTCCACCAGGTATGTAACGGATTTCTCCATATAACAGGATGCAGGTGGGTGGATGGAGGTATGGGGAATAGGGATTACAGCAGCAAGACTGTTGTAGATCTATGGTAATTACATGTCATTGATACTCAGCTGTCCTACACCTACAGGCATGCCTACCAAATGTCCCTTTTTTCCACTCACTTCTTAGCTCTGTCCCTCTTAATCCCTCCCACAACAGTTGGCTATTGTAGGAAAGCTAGTGAATTACATATAATACAGAGTGACAATAAGAAATGGTGTATACTGCTGTAACTTCAGATGATGTACACTAATTCACCTCCTCTCATTCTGTCAATGTCTCACATAAATAATTCTAACATTTTAAAAGTGTCCCTGATTGTCCCTGATGTACTCTGACAAAGTCCATGATTCTGTTGATGTTTGTCCCTGTCTGATTGAGAGCTATGCCTAACATAGCTGTCAACCTGCTACAGCAAGAAATTTGAACTAAGCCATAATTAATGGAGGAACAAAGGCCCAAAATTAGGGACACCGTAACTATTGCTTCTACAAAGTAAGAAAGTGAATAAAATAACAGATATTATAGTAGCATAATTGTATTCTGAAGGGTATGACATCTTAAGCTCAGATGTCTGTCTTTATTTTCTGACATCAGCTATCAATGATTGACCAACCTTTTGTCAGAAATCCACAATGTTGTGTGAAAATGACCAAATGTATGACACAAACATCTTGACATTCTGCAAACATCTGTGTAGGTGAGAGGTATGATGCCTACAGGGAACATATTCTACAGCAGGTTTGCATTGTTTTCTTTCATTTTGGCACACTGGTGTTGCTGGACTGTCCCCATATAGTGGTTGTAATAGCACACTGCTATTTGTATGGCAGTGGCCATATGACATAGTAGTGGGAGGTTGCCCATAGGGGACACACCACAGTACATTGCAGTGCTGGGTGTACGAACATACAGCAGAATCTGTCACGGCACACAGAGACATACCCCTGTAGTGCTACCATCTTGCTGGGATCCACACACATAGTATGTTGTCAGAATGTAGGGTATGATGTGTGAGGGAGCATTGGGTAGTGCAGGCCATTATGAGAGTGCTGAATCTGTACATAGTGGACGTCCATGTATCTGGTCCTGTAATGTGTTCCCCTTTTGTTATCTTTCAGGAACCATGTGTCGCAGATGACATGCCCCTTCTCCAATGCAGAGAATGAGGTTATAGTGGATGCACTAAGGCAGCATCATCCGATGTTGTTGTCCAAGGGGAGGCATGATCATGAACAACAAGCAGCATTGTGGCCAAACCTTGTGCAGAATGTCAATCAGATTGGCCAGCAGGACAGGACCTATGAGCAGGTGCGACACAAAGCCACAGATATGGTGAATGCTGCATAATGAAGGGCAGCTGATGTTGCCAGGGATCATGCCACCACCAGTGGAGAGCCTGAAGTGGTACAACCACTTTCAGCCACAGAGGAATTACTGGCCAACCTAGGAACACATGACAGCTCCAAAGCATCCATCACACCATACATCATGGAGGTGGGTGCCATAGTGCCCTCAGCGTCCAGGTAAGCGTACTGTGCCCACCTTTTTAATACTTTATCAGTCATTGTGGCAGCCTGTACATACCTGTACATGGGTGTCAGGTCTATCTGCATTGTGTGGTTGGGCTTTAAGCTCAGTTGTGCACACATAATCTGAGTCTCAGGAATTCAGCCAGTAACAGTGGCTACTGTACAAGTGAATATATGCACATATTACCCTGTAGTGCTGCAACATATGGTGGCGCTGAAAATACCTCTCCCTCACCCTTTCATAGGTCTGTCAGGAGTTGCCCAAGCCTGTGGTCCTGTACCTGGTAAACATGATACTGTTGTTTTATGGCTCATATATACCCTATGAAAGTTAAGGATTGCCATATTGCACTATGTACAAATGTTGTGTTTAGCCCGATTAGAATATTTGTATGTACCATTCTGGAACAGCTCATAGACTGGGTAATCACATATATTTGAATGAACAGTAACATGTTTGCACTTATAGTTATAAGCAATTACACAGCCTGGTATAAATGAGGCAAGCAATCCAAGATGTCTGTTCAAGCACAAAAGATAGATGTTACATATCTGAGGCAGTGACACTAGTACTGGCATATCATTCTCAAGATAGGTGCACTGGGTTTAATGTACAGCTCTATCAATTATAGTGTCATATTGCATACCTTACTGGTAAATTGTGGCAGCTTTAACTGGATGTAGCTGATGTGCATGTTATAAAGGCTTTGACTTGTATGTGTATGTTGTTGTGAGGTTGTCTGTTGTGCATGGGAATGCAGATGAGAAGATGTGAGACTGGTAATGCAGTTGTGAATTCTCATTTGTACAAGTCTGTGTGGATTACCATACATAAAAGTGCAGGTAGTAATGTACTGATTTTGTCTTGGTTTTCACAGGTGACCGGGGGGGGTGGAATCTGTCCTCCTCACAACCTGATGTCAATGTCTCATCAGACTCTGATGATGATGGTGGGCATAGTGAGGCACAGGTGAGGTTGTCAGTGGCTGAATCTGTCCCAGAGGTTGACATCCCTCCCCCCCATTGTCTCTGCACACAGTCAGTATGCCCACACATACCCAGTCCCCAGAAGCCAAAGATACTGAACAGTCAGAAGATAGACTCATTGAACAGGGAAGTGTGACAACTATGGCTTCAGTGAGTGTAGACACTGGCCATAGCCAGAGAGCTAGTGACATGCCACACAGGTGGATTGATGGGGTGCTTGTAGGACACCTGCTGTCTGTCCACCACCTTTTGCTGGTGTCACATCTCGAGTCACTCAATGTATGTTTCAGGCCATCATGGAGACACAGGCATGTTCGGAGCAGAACACCAGATGTATCCTTAGGATTATGGATGCAGCACAGTTTGACATCCGTGACTACCTCCACTGCATTGGGGGCACCTTGGATTGGTTCACTGATGCAGTGGACAGATGGTGGGCTGAGACAGTGTCTGTCTTGGGCTGCACATTGTCTGTGTTGGAATATCTGGCTGGAGTCGGGTGTCAGACCCATGGACGTAGGTCAGCAACACCAACTGCTGAGAGTCCACGTGGCAGTGCTGAGTTACGCTCACATAGTGGCAGTACCTCCAGCACTACAGAGGGAAGTGTGCTGTTCACACCACAACATGGTAGGCCATGGACACATGGTCCTGGGTGGTCCCTGGGGGACACAGACCCAGCAGACAGCAGTCACCCTCAGGTACTAGCACTGGATCTGACCTTGGGCATGGTGGTGCCAGTGCAACTCCTGGCAGAGCTATTTCCCATGTTCATGGCTGGCAACAGTGAACTGTCCACTCTACCATGTACAGTCCACAGCTATCCAACATACACATGTGTAGTGCTAGCACTGGGCTTGACTGTGCACACACACACACACACACACACACACACACACACACACACACACACACACACACACACACACACACACAAAATCAAACACCACTGTCACATGCAGGTCACCTACAGACACACATGGAACCTCTCCATGTCCCGTCTAACCCCCACACCTTCCTGACTTACATAAATGCTGCCAACTGTTTCACCCAGCCTAAGCCACCAGCACCCCCACACCATACCCTCACACTCTGTGCATGTGATAACACCTGTGCCACATCCCTGTCATCCTTGCCATCAATGCAGGGAAATAAAGCTAGGTGTCTGATGCACAGAATGACTACATTACTTGACATGTACATATGTAATGCAGTATTGTTTAGCCATGCCATGGGTTCCTATTACATGAGCGAATGCTAGAAATAGAAAACGCTCATTTGTCGAACCCAAATGCATGAAACCACAGAATATCGAAGGAACGGCTTAGCAAATTTTTTCCCAGGGGAAAAGGTTTGCTGGGCCATTCTCCGGACTCTGCTGTTTTCTTCACTGTGGTGCACTCTCAGAATTGGTATATTTAAGGTGGGGTGTGTGGGGGCAAAGCCCCCTAGTTTATGTTGCCTGTACATTCTTTTTTTTTTTTTTTTTTTTGGCATCAGCGAATTTTTTCCCTTAGAAAAGATTAGCTGATCTGTTCCTTTGAAATTTTGTGGTTTCATGTATTTGGAATTGATAATAGATCATTTGCTATTTCTACTGTTCAGTTATATAATATGAACCCCCATGCCACTTGTGGTACACAACAGATACTGTATGCTGGCATGTGTCATGACTACGTACCAAACTTTGTATACCTTATGTTGTATGATGTCGCACTGCTTGTAGTGTTACAGGATGACATGTGTCTCACAGACCTGTGGGAATAAGCTATGGACACTTGGTGGCAATACAGTGGCACAGGATGGCACAGCAGCACAGCAGAAATATGATGTCAGCAAGGTACAGCAGTATACATGCATGGCTCCCTAGGTGCATATGTCTATAACAGTCTAACAGGGACAATGGGGTCACTCCATGGAATCATGCATTCATACTTTGTGATAAGGTTTGCTACCTTTGATATGTGTCACCTGGGCTCTCTATATCTACAAGATGTGGTGATGGAGTTGACACATCTACAAATATCCTCTGTCTGGATGTTGTGTTCCCAGGGTTTGACTCTCATGCACTTCCGCATACACCAGCTGACATACCAGTCTGTACATGGCATACACATTTGGCAGCATGCCCTACTGCCCTACTATTGCCATAAACCTAGTAGTGGCAGTCAGCAGGGACATGGGTGGGGGTACATCAGAGTGTACAACAACCAGACTGAGCTAAGCCATCTCACTGTACCACCCATTCAGACAACATGTACAAAGCACCCACTTAGCCATCCATGATACTGTCAATGTGGGGGTCACTATGTGGCCCACTGATGGCAGACATATGCAGCATTGGGACATCCAACTCCAATAGCTATTCTGTAAGCAGCAGTTCTCAACAGGGCACAGTCTTGGGTCCTCTGTCTCCACAGTACAGGCAGGAACTGACTGACTGTGGCTAACAATGTTGGCTGCTGCCTGCTACTTGTGAGCACTCATACAGTCACTGTGTTATGTCAGTGTCTTGCATGATGGTATTACAAATACATGTCTGGTGACATAGTAATGGCCATAAACCTGAATCAAATATATATCTACTCTCCTTTCCACTGGGGATACCTATGTCCCCAGTTAGTAGCATGACAGTCCTTACATGTGATGTACATACTTATGGGTGACAGGTAGCCACACAGACCGGCCACACAGGTGTACAGCTCATGTGCCACACATCAACATGTCTATACAGTGGCATGGCAGGATTTATATGGCATAGCTGTGGTCACAGTCGCCAGTAAGTGACATACCCATACCCTCCATATACTCCTCCCTCAGCATGCCACTCTCTGACTACAACAGCCATGTGTTGATGTACTTTCCAAACTGTTTTGGCACATGCAGATGACAGTATGGCCCCTCACAGGGTCCTATCACATGATCAGAATGCACTCACCACTGTTCATCTGGAATGCATGTCAGTGCCGCCTGTGCCATTCAGTGTATTCATAGGTGATCTGTGCCCTGCATACAGGACAAGGTGTGACCTCACTTGACTGTATATGCTGCCTATCTCTAGGAAGCATAGTAGACAGATTAATCACCCTAAGGACATTAAGCCACTATGTGATGTTAGTAGTACATGCCTGTTGGTGACATTTGTGTAGCAGGCTTAACGCACCCTTAACACAGACCCTTCATACTGGTAGGGTACAGAAAGCATCTCAGTGCACTTCTGCGCATGCCATTTGTATGATTGGCTGGGCAGATGTCATCTCAACACTGGGGGTGTGGTTGCATCTCCCGTGGACTTGGGCAATACGTACTATTCCTGTGACGAGGGGTAGCAATGTCTCCAATTGTGCATGTATGGCCATCATGCTAGTGATGTGCACATCTCTTATTGTTCTGTGACATGATGCACAATGCTGTCACAGCCTGACATGCACATATGGCCACATTCAGGCTAGTAGCACTTCTACTCACTGCAATACAGGACACACCACAGTGCACACATAGTGCATGTTGGCTGCATGCACAGTCGAAAACTTACCTATGTAGTAGTACACAATACAAAGGACAATATCAGATGCACACACCAGGCCTCATGTCTGCTAGTACTATCCATGTAGGACACATAATGCTTGTTGATATAAGCAGGCCATGTTGTGGACATTCATTTGGGAGGCCACATCATCCACAACCAGTAAAATACTGCAAAATCCTCCCAATATGTACATTACAAAGGTTATCATATATATGCGTTATAGATATACATATACACTGAGTTGGCTGCTGTGAGATTAAAACCCATACCTATCTACTATTACACACTGTAGCTCACAATACTTATTGCATGTGCCACAGAGTTTATCTGATATTAGACTCTCAGCCAGCGCTTTTAAGATGGATAACATCAGCAGGCTGTGTAGAGGACAGCAATTTAGAGGGCAGAAGCTAGTTACAGGACCAAAAAGTGCATAATCATTGAATGGGGATAGCCCACGAGGGCATGTCCATTGTGCTGTAAGGGGATATATTTACACACACAGATGCATGCACACACTGAGTTGGCTGTTGTGAGATTAGAACCCCTACCTATCTACTCTTACACACTACAGCTTGCAGTACTTATCGTATGTGCCACAGATTACGTGTTGAATATGTGATTGCAGGGAGTGTACTTGTGGGGTGCACAAAGTAGGCTTGTGTTGGACAGCATGTGTGGCCTGCAAAGTGGTATTGCTTGGTACTGTTATTGTATCTATTGTCCTATGAGGAGGGTAGCTGTTAATATCTCTGTTATGTGTGCAGAGTCACCAATATGGCTATATGTGGCTGGTTGCAGTTATATAGGCAAACATGTGGCCAGGTGCACATTTCCCTGTTGAAGGCATGCGTTGGAACCATTATACATTACACCACCTGCTCACCTGTGTCTGTCTACATGAGTGTGCCATTCTACAGGCACAAGAGTCTGAGGGCGAGTGGAATATGCACTGTTGCAGCCTTGGTTTGTTTCCTCTGGGCAACTGCATTGATGTGGGAGTGCAGATAACCAGAGCTTTCATAGGGTATGTGGGAAATTCATACATCCCCACATATATATATTTAAATGTGTATAAAGGGATGTCTCTATAAATGTCACTGTGTGAGTGTACATTATGTATATGTATTATATAGATATATGAAGAGAGTCTATGTATCATTGTAAAATATGCATATATATAGATATATATATATATATATATATATATAAATATATATATATATACTCACACATATATATATATATATATATATATATATATACACACACACACACACACACACACACATATATATATATATATATATATATATATATATATATATATATGTATCAGTATTATATGTATTTGGAGTACATACTGCTAGATACACTACTCATGTGAGTGGGGGATGGGGACAGACAGAATGTATACGTAGCTGTCTGTATGTACAGGCGTATTTCTGCATAACAGGTCTTTGTGATGGAGAGGCAACAGAATTTTGCTCAAATTAGCTAAGTGTAGGAGCATGCCCAGTGGGACTATCAGTACTTACAAGGTGACTCCAGCCCAGAGATGCCTGTACTCCAGTTCGGGATTTTGTGTGCTACAGACATTGGCAGCTGCAACTGTTTCTGCAGTACAGCACTTCCCTGAACATGTCCAAGGCATTCCCCAGCTGTCTGCTGTACTTAATATGCGACTGGGGTACATAATGTAACACCACACACAGGGTGACAGTCTGTATACCTCTCATTGTACATGTTTTTGCAGAAAGTCCAGCATTTTGCTCCATATGTCTGATCTGCTCTTCATACATTTGAGGTGTTCCAGTAACTTAATGTATAATGCAGTCACTGAATAGTACTACCTAAAGACATATTTGAGTGATGGACTTTACATCCTGCAGATATTCTGTTGTGATGCAACCTGATGTTATACTAGCTACCTTCTAAGTTAATCAGAGCATGTGTAATGTTTATCTGTAGTTATGGCCCGTTGTCCCGTCATTCTCTCTGACTTTGTCCAGCTTTCTTGCAGTAACAGATTGAGGCGTATGACAGTCTGTGGGAATAACACCATACAACTACCTCACATGAAAAATATGTAGATGCTGCCAGATTCAAACCATCAACACCATCATGCATGTTAACATCCCTAGCCCACTGAGCCACACAGGCCACTAGACAGAGATGTGTCATTCATCACACAATCAACAGAATACAGACATACATTATCATCCCTACATTACATGTGACATCCAACATGTGCCAGGTTCTATGCCACAGCCCTGAGGTTGGCTGGTCTGCTGATATATTATTGCTGACTCAAAGTCAAAATAGGCACTGCCACCTCTAATAGCAGACCTGTCACTAGTGCAGTTCCCCTGGGATCTGTCCTGTGAATCCTACTGTTTGGCATCTACTTCTCTGAGGTCCAGGCAAAGACAAAAGGCCTGCGGTTGACCAAGTTTGTGGATGACTGTAGGTTGGGTGCTGTGATTGACACCCCCCATATGATGTTAACATACTCCAAGAGGGTCTCACAGCAGCTGACTGGTGCCAAAGTCATGGCCTCAAGCTAAATGCAAAAAAAATGTATCATCATACCATTTGGAAAAAACACAGCCCCTACTGATTACCACATCAACGGCAAGCCCCTATGCACACAACCTGTGGTGAGAGACCTGGGCACTCAGGTTGATAACAACCTCACATTTGACCATCATATAGTGGCAGGGTCTATATTAAATCAGTGAATGCTTAAAACAACGAACGCTGATTTATTGACCCTTTAAAAGTGAAACCTCACAATCTCGAAGACACGGAACAGCAATTTTTTTCCCAGGAAAAAAAAAATCGCTGTTCCACAAAAAAAAAAAAAAAAAAAGTTCAAAACACAAAATAAAGTGGGGGGCTTTGCCCCCACCCCCCTACTTAAATATACCAACTCCGAGATCACACCACAGTGGAGGAAATGGCAAAGTCCAGAAAATGGCCCAGTAATTTTTTTCCCCTGGGAAAAAAAATTGCTGTTCCATGTCTTCAGGATTGTGAGGTTTCACTCTTAAAGGGGCGATAAATCAGCATTCGCTATTTTAAGCATTCGCTGATTTAATATAGACCCTAGCAGCAGTGGTCAGAAAAGACTTTTACGTGGTTCATCTCATAAGTAAAGGAATTTCATCCAGAAAAAAAGGAAGTTATTACCACTCTATACTCCTTCCTCATTAGACCAGTAATTGAGTATAAAGCCCCATTTGGTATGTACCTCTCCAAACATTTGCACCAACTGGAAAGGCCACTGAAATGTGTTCATAAAGTGAATCCATGGCCTCCAACACCTGTCCTATGTGGACAGGCTCAAATCACCATCTCTCTATTCAGTATCATACAGATTGCTCAGGGGTGATCTGTGTCTTGCCTATAGGGCAATCTCAGACCCTGCCCTACTAAAGATGCTCCATATCCTATCCATAAGTGTAACTCCCCATGCATTACCCACTCAAAAGGCCTGAATCTAATATGCAACATCAACAAAACCTGCTGGAGAGACAGGTTTGTGTCCCAGAGGCTGCCCCGTCTCCATACATGTCAAACAGAGCACCTCACTGACCCTCTTCAAGCGCAACCTTGATAAGTGGATGGGAAACCACAAATTTGTCCCAGGGGTTCCACCAGTGCTCCTCAATGACAGGTGTGACAGGTGCTGACTGAGTTTTTTTTGGGGGGATAAACTCTTGGCTAGGCTTGTAAGGGTCCCAGAGCCATTAGCCTAGTAACCTTCCATGAGCCTATGATCCTATGACGTACTGTTACAGCAATTGTATGGGAACACTGATGTGATGGGGGTGGGGGATGAGCAGCCTATCATCCGCTAGCATAGACAGTTATACAAATTGTCCTGTGAACCCACTGTTTACCATCTCCATTGACTAATGTAGTAGGGGGCCAATTTTAAATCCCAAAATACTGAAATCTCGAGTTTTAAAATAATGAACCCAAAACACAGAGATTTCGGTATCTCGACATTTAAAAGTGGAAAAAAAGAAGACAGCTAAAATAAAGTGTTTGCAGGGGGGCAAGCCCTCCTGCACCCCCCATGCCCCCCAACTTAAATATACCAACTCCGAGATCGCACTACAGTGAAGAGAACGGTAATGTCCCTGTTGCACTTACCATTCTCTTCAATGTAGCGCAATCTCAGAGTTGATATATTTAAGTAGTTCATTTGTGGGTTTTTTTTCACTTTTAAATGTCGAGATAATGAAATCCTGCTGTTTTGAGTTTGTTATTTTGAAACACAAGATTTCGGGATTTAAAAATGGACCCATGTAGTAGATATTCCAGCCATGTGGCCCAGTGAATATTATGAAGCACATAATATTGGACTGGGTACCTGTTGTCCCATGTGGCCGTTAGATCTCTGCAAGTAGCCCAGTAGCCCACTATATTCCCTGGCATACATGTGGCAGGTCCATACATATGCTACCGTATTTTAGTACTCCTTACAAGTGGTGTATAAGTGATTGACTTACTTTGCGAATGCAGCAGTTTGACAGACCTGTAGTTTGAGGCTAACTCTGTCTGATGCATGCAGTACACAGCTAATACATGGCTAGGTACAGGTTATGTGGGCTGGCTGGCATGATTTTTACTATATGTATGTGAGTCAGAGTAAGGTGTTAGTCCCTAGGGCCCAAGGTTAGCTAAGGGCATGGCATACTGGGTATGCCTACGTCTGCCTACAGGGACATCCTCAGGGGGTTCCTCCTTCGAGTCTTCCTGTGGCTGTGGAGACCTAAGCAATGGTGGGGGGGCTGAATGCCCCTTCCCTTTGCTGATCCTGCTACAGCTGTTTCTTCAGGATCATATTGTGTAGCATGGCACATACTGTGAACATCTATGCACATGTGGCTGAAGATTACTGCAGAGCTCCGGCAGATATATTGAGGCACCGGAACCTTGACTTCAGCAGCCCAAACACATGCTCTATGATGTTTCTACTTTGCACATGTGCCTCATTATGGCATTCTTCCATGGGTGGGTGTCCATTTCTGATGGGTGACATCATCCACAGTTTCAGTGCATAGACAGCATCCCCCAGTAAATGGCCATGCGGGATGTCCCCCCAGCAAACATCTGGTACAGCCGCGATGCATACCAGATATGAGAGTGGTGATAACTGCCAGGGCTGCCAGCACACACATTCATGATAATTGCACATGACCTGGTAGTTGATGGAGTGATACCCCTTGCAGTTGAAGTAGATTCTACCCTCCTGACCAGGTGGTGACTTGAAGTGTACATGAGTGCAGTCTATGGCACCCAGTACCTCAGGATAGTGTGTTACACAGTAGAAGTGTTGCATATTGCTGGCCCTCACCTCAGGGGTGAGGGAAAAATAAATGTGCTCATTGGCATGTGGTAGCATGGCATCCAGGAACTGGTGGAATACCCTGGATGATGATGCTTGCGAGACCCCCATCATTTCCCCGGTTGGTCTTCTAGTAGAGCTACACATACCTTTGTGTCCAGTGGGATGGGTTCCCCTTTGTTGGCTCTGGGTCTGAGTTGAGGACGGCAGACCTCAGTGAGTTGTTGTAGTACTTCCCTGTCCACCCCATAGCTCTCTACAATCTCCAGCTCATGTAGCTCCTGAAAGGTTAATCTGGGTGTGAACACTCTTCTCCTTCTCAGTCTAGGGTTATTGTCAGCAGCAGCAGCAGCAGCACTGACCTCAGCATCTAGCACATACAAATCTAGCAGCCCTGCAGCTGTACATAGCTTTCTTTCAGTTAAAATTCCCAAGTCTGTACTCCACTGTTGCAGAGTTTGGGGGGAGAAATCAGATTGTAGGGTATATGCAACCTTTATTGGGCTCTGCTGTAGGTGTAGGCTATGTGATTGGCTACCTATGATGCATTCCACCTGCCAAGTACATCATTAAGAACATTTAAAGGCTCTAGTTTAAGTGAATCAGTAATTAATATATCATTGACTTTTGGATAGTCTCAGCACTGTGGTGCACCATGAAAACACATGGAAACAAGAACATTGAAGGTAAACAAAGCTCAGCAGTCATTTTACACATCTCCTGAAAGGACACACTCAGCATGGCAGCGCACCATGCAAACATGCTAAAACAAGCTCCCTGAAGGTAAACAAAGCTTAGCAACCAGTGTACACACCCCCTGCTTAGCACAGCAGTGCACCGCACAAACAGGCACAGCTGAACTCCAGTGAGCTTACAAGTCCTCAGACACACACCCCCATTGATGTCAGCTACCTCTTCTGTGGACACCAACGTGGTTCTGTGCCTACACGGAAGGGATATACGGATACGGCTACCCAATTGTGCTATTCAATAACCGCATCTCATTTGC
Source organism: Protopterus annectens (assembly GCF_019279795.1). Taxonomy (NCBI): domain Eukaryota; kingdom Metazoa; phylum Chordata; order Ceratodontiformes; family Protopteridae; genus Protopterus; species Protopterus annectens. The sequence continues at coordinate 1,795,951,133 of NC_056735.1, read as the reverse complement.
ATAGGGTTCTTGTGCAGACAACCTGGAAACTACACAATTCCAGGCCCTATCTCATTAGGACCAGCACCATTCCACCATTGTGGATACTCCACATAGCGTCCTATAATACATTTCTGTCACATACTATGTAATTTGTTTTTTTCCACTATTTTTTTTTTCATAACTGTATGTTTGCGTACTGCGGCGAGCTGAGCAACATAACCAGATCATTAAAAAAAAATACCATTATTTTAATTTATTTCCCTTATGTTTTTAGACACACGGTGGATAGTTTTACACATATCTGTGTCTGCTATGCTATTTCTGTCCATCTAACTACACTTTTACAGCCCCTGTTGTCTGTTTAAAATCCTCTACACAGAATTTTTCCATGTACACTATGGACACCAACACAGGTTCTGCAGGACTGCCTCTCTGCTTGCTAGAGCACTCTACCTCCTTCATTTGCATGGAAGTCACTTGCTTATGAGGTGATTTGCATGCCACAGATACTTCCATGTTGGCACATGTATGCACGCTCCCCAGCTCTGTTTACTGGACTTCAAACCTGCTTACTTTCATGTAAGCAGCATGCCACAATGCCTACATGGTAAATAAGACCATGTAGGCTTTATTAAATTCCTCCTAAAATCTTCTCAAGACCATTTTTCCAGGTTACAAGCCTGATATTTCAGAAGTACGGAGTCCATAACAAACATGAAAAGCTTGCACAGTGTCCAAAAGATACCACAGAATTTGAATTTGTAATGGCTGAGCCTACACTATTTAGATTTTTTCTTGCATAAATGAACTCCAAATTGTCTTTTTTTTATTATGTGTCTTAATCTGAAAGTAAGGTATATCAGTAGCATATTAAGCTTTGATATTCAGCTGTGTGGTAGTTCCATGTATCCACAAATCTGAGCCAGTCTTTATTATAAAATGTGACTGTATATGACAGCAGTGTACAGATAATAAAGGGTACTTAAACAGTATGCATATCCTAGTGTGTTCCTTCTCAGAAAATACAGTATAGTTAGCATTTGTTCACCACAGCTTCAGAAGCATATAACTGTATAATAAGAACTATAAAGAACTGTAGAACTCTACAATAAGCTGTTTAAAATGCAACAAGTACTCTTATCCACAATAAAGTGTTATACATTTATTTAAATTTTTTACTTACTATAAACAAAACCACTTATTACATCATAACTAAGTATAGGACCCTCTCTATGTACTACCTTGGCCCATACGTCCTACCTAGCCAGTATGGAATCTTTATGTATTAAGCCAAACACCAACTATCCTTTCATAAACTGGAGGACATATACATCTTCAAACATGTACTGTATGCTGAGAAATGTTTGGGGATCATCGCTGCAAACTCTCTGGACCAATTAGTCCATATCTCAACCAAGGGCAATAAAATCTTGGACTTGGTTCTTACCAATATGGGGCAACTATGTTCCCCACCAACTGCAGCCTCTTCCTTGGTCAAATCAGACTACAAGTCAGTGACATGCACTCTAACACTAAAGAATGAAGCATCCTTCAATACCTACGTATTCAGAGACTATGTGAAAGCGAATCTACTAAAACGGAGTGATGACTTAACTAAATTAAAAAAGCTCCTTCCACCTCGATGACTGGAATTCTATACTGCCAAATTTTATGTACATGTAAATAGTTGCATTGGTACATCTGTCCCTCTTCAGAAACATATACAGACCAAATTCAAAAATAAATCCCTGTCAATAATAAAAGAATAAAAAAACTCATTGCACACAAAAATAAATCTAACTGAAAAAGTCAGAAACTGTCTTGTTAAACTAAATAAGGAACACTGGGTCCTGATCAGATCAACTAAGGTCAGATATGAGGTAAAACAGCCACTCAGATAAATGACAACCACAAAGTATTATTTATCTATATTAGAAATCTCAGAAACAATATCTAGCACTGCACTGAGTTAATAGTAAAGGATGTCACATACTTGAATCCAGGGGACATAGCAAAGCTACTAGTGGACAAATTCTGCTCTACCATCACTCCTCTTCTCCCTTCCAACATTCTCAGAACAAATACTCACATCTTTTTGTTGTTCTTCTTCTTTCAGCTTTTCCCTGTAAGGGGTCACCACAGCAGAACTCCGGTCCACTAATGACTGACAGTGGATTTTTTTATGGTGCTGAGGTGCCAGCCCGACGCCCAACCTTCAATGAAGGCACACCCATTCACGCATGTCTTTCAAAGGCCACCCGACCATGATGAGGACATGCAGACTCCACACAGAAGGAGCTCCAGCTGAGAATCGAACAGGAGAACCTCTTGCTGTGAGGCGACAATGCTACCACTGCACCACCGCGGCTGTAGAACAAATATACACCCCCCAATTTGCCAAGAACAAGCTTTCAGAGCACTGTCTAAGGCCAAGAACACAATGTCTGTGGGGGGGGGGGTGCATGTCAGGTCAATGAAGGTATGTTCGGCAAATGCAAAAAAATCGAAAGCAGTTCACTGAAACTACTTTTACTGACAGTGGAGATTGCCTTTTCTCTCAAATGTTGTGCAACCTCAGAGTTGGTATATATAATTCTTGGGGTGCCTCCCTCTGCAAAGAATTTCTTTTAATGTTCACTGAAGGGGATTTCAGTGAAGCGCATTTAATATTTTCGCATTTGCTGAAATTTTGTCCAGCAACATGACATGTATCCATCTATGGGGTCAGATGTCATACCAGGCTGCCTGCTGGTTAACATAAAATATGACTTGTTAGCTACCCCATCCCCAGAGGGGCTATATTATAATGTCGAACGGAACGAATGTCGAATGGTCACAATATCCAAAGTGCCGTTCATTGAGTCCTGATTTGTGGGATTGGGGTGCAGTGAAGATCGGGAATTTCGCCCTTTCCTCACTGTAGTGCGATCTTGGAGTTGATATATATATATATATATATATATATATATATATATATATATATATATATATATATATATATATATATAAAATTAGCGGGGGGTGTGGGGGGGCAGCCCCCCCACAAAACCAAGTAATTTGAATGGCACTTTCGATATTGTGACAGTTCGACATTTGTTCCGTTTGACATTATAATATAGACCCTCCCCAGAGAGGTTATTGAATATTATCCTCAAAATAAGCTTTGCGCAGGAGGAATGGAGGACAAACTAATAACCACTGATAAAAACACCCACAAAAATGTAAACCAATAACTCAAACATAAAAAATAAAAATGCCACTGCCGAACGTGACAGCAAACAGATTTTAATAAATATTAAAAAACACACTAAGCACTTTCACCCAACTATTTCCTGGGTTTCATCAAAGTAAAGCTTTGCCCACTAATTACCCATTTAAATACAGTTCAAACATGTGATCACACAATAGTCATATCAACATTTAAAAACACATGATGTTCAAATAAATACTATTTCCAAAGCTTGTTAATAACACTGTCCCTAAAAATACTTCCTTAAAATAAGATGCATAATAAAACCTGTGTAAATGTATGAGATAAAGTAAAATAAAATGAAGAGCTTACTAATAAATACATACAACTTACAAAAAGGCATAAAACATGTGTCTAAATCATTTAATTGTTACACCTAACCACCGACTACATATGACACACAATGGACTTACCCCGGGATTCAAGAAGCTCAGCACAAGGACGGTTTTAGCCTTGCGCCGAATGTCCTCACTACAGATGGCACAGCCGCACCATATGAATATGTATGATGGCTCGCTGCTGCAACCTCGATGTGCACAGGAAATGTGTGCGAGTGCAGGGGGCGTGTACAAGTGCTCTACGGAGGCATAAACATGCCCCGACACTTGCAAAACCTACTATGCCTACTAGTAGAGCCCGCCCCTAATAGTAAGTCAGTAATTCAGTGTCCGTGGATACCGAAATGTATGCTAAGCATACAAGAGTGTCCACGAACAGTGAAATAAAATCGAAGTAGTAAACACACAAGCACGTAGTGGAATGTTGAGCCCTGTCCCTAGAACTTTCACAATTAGATTCCCTGTCCCTGTGTCCCTATTATACATTCAAATTGCTGCAATATCGAAGGTGTAAGCAAAGCGCAGCATGTCTGCACATTGCTGCCCTCCGCCGAGCATAGCTTACACATCATATTCATTCAAATAGAGAAAAACATGCAGAATCAACATAAGTGTCAATAGTGTAGTGTTTAGAGCATCCGCCTAACAAACAGGCATTCACGGTTCGAGCCCAACAATAGCACATATCATTTTCCATGTGGAATGAATGTCGTTTTGCCATAAAACCGACATAAGAGTATCGCATGAGATATTTAACTTAAATATCATTCAAGCAAAGTGGCACTGTCATAATGAATAAGGTACTAGTAAGCAGGTGTAAGCACAAATAAGCAGCAGTAAACACATATAAGTACCAGTAAGCAAGTCTGAGTGCACTTGCATGGGTCTAAGCAGTGCCCAGCATAGGAAATGTATATAAGTATATACAGATATATATATATATATATATATATATATATATATATATATATATATATATATATATATATATATATGAAGAAAGAACAATGTAACAATAAAGCATACAAAAGGAATGAGAAGGGAATCAACAGCAACCCCAGTATTATATAGCGCTGTCAGCGTATGTCATATCCAGCTGGGCAGGAGTGAGCAAAGCACTGCTACTCACACCACAGGCAGGATATTACCAGTGGGAGTAACATTGTTGATTTGCTAAGTCTACTTTACACACAGAGGGTAGTCCCTGGTGGGACTACCCAAAAATTGATAGACCATGATTGGCCATCCGACCATTACACAAGCAAGGGCAGGTATGTTCAAGGACTAAATGGTGGGAGAGCCTGAGAATACATGGGTTGGGACAACATATGTGTAGGGCCCCTAACGCTCTGGAGAGGGCAATGTGTGGAGGTGTGTCATGGCTGCGATAACAAGTGGACAATGGATGGTATGCATGTATTTTGAACACGGGTGGGGTGGAGGAACTATGGGTATGAAATTATGGAGCCAGGCATGCCAGGGTTGGATGGGCTGGTTCTAATTGGACCGCCCCGTGGAGGTCAGCGAGTTCGTTATAAGTATATATGCATACACACATGCAGACATCAATATGTAGAAGTACATTCTCTGTAACACATTCATTCCATTTGCAGACATAAATAACATGAATGTGCCCTTACAAACCTCGACAGTAGATAGAATAATAGGTTGTGCAGAAGAGGGATGGGACAAAACTGCTAAAATGCAGAAGTGTGTACAATGTCCGAAGTCAGTGCTGTGCTGAAAATAATCAAATGTGAGGACTTTCCCACACATGGAATCATTCCTGTGATCTGCCTGCTATGGCAACGCCAATTACTAAACCGGTCTATTTGTAAAAGAAATACACCAAACACATACATAATTAGGCTCTCATGTGTAACGTGTGCATTACCACATAGTCATACATATTAATTTATTGTAGTGTCATGTTAACAGGAGTAAGGATGTAATGAAGTATAGAGTCTAATCTTGACATAAACACATGCGTGTCCCATGTGGGACAACCCAAAAATTGTGAATAGTATTCTTTTGGTCGCTCATGTCACCAATGTTTGTGGACTAAACGTTTGGGAGTTCTGAGGATACGTGGAGTGAGTCAACCGATGGGATGGGTCTATAGGAGTAGGGAGTGGCCAATGTGTAGTGGTGTGGATACACCGCAAATCCAACTGGAGAATGGATGACTGCAGTGTTAGGGAGGCATTGGGGTGTGTGTTTGGGGAACCAGGAGCCATGGGTATATGGGTATATATGCAAATGAAGCAGCACAGCAATAGTGTATTGGTTAGAGCAACCACCTAACGAACAGACATTCCCGTACCGAATCCCACTGTATCACATACCATTTACCATCGGTAATCTGTACATGAACATATTGCGACATCTGTCCACTGTATAACCTGCAAAATATCAATTAAAAGTTAACTGGAGTGAAGTGTCAGTGTCATAATGAATAAGGCACTAGTAAGCAGGTCAAGCATATATAAACACCAGTAAGCATGTGTAAGTGTGTTTGCGCGGGGTATGTATTGCTTTACAGACACACACACACACATATATATATATATATATATATATATATATATATATATATATATATATATATATATATATATATATATATGTATATATATATATATATATATATATATATATATATATATATATATATGTATGTATATCTATATATATATATATATATATATATATATATATATATATATATATATATATATATATATATATATATGTGTGTGTGTGTGTGTGTGTGTGTGTGTGTGTGTGTGCGTAGATATACACAGATATACAGCTATGATAGGAAACAGCACACAAGAATGACATATGTTCACAGGCTATGCCAATGGAAGTGAGGAGCCCAAGCAAGAAACATGAAACACGTAGCATGACCTTCCACCCCCCCCAGCCGGACACGGGAAACATACACACAAACAATGTAAAGAGTCCACTGCTCCCCAGACCACAGGCAGGATACAACCGGGGGTACACAGTGCACCCATGAATTCTAATCTTGGAACACAGACAGGAGCGTCCCTTGCAGGACACCCCAAAAATTGCCAAGACCAAAAGAAGGTGATAGACCGAACATTCTGGCTGGGGTGTATACATACTCAGAATACAAGGGTGGGAAACCCTGATGACCCATGGGCCGAGACAATTGTATGAAATGGGTCCCATGAAGTGGAGAGTGGGCAGCGTGTAGTGGTGTGTCCAGAACAGACCAGGACCCAGAGTAAGGATGGGTGCTGTTGAGGAGGTGTGGGTGGGGGAACTATGGGTAGCTACTTATGGGTCTAGGTGTGCAGGTGTTGGCTGATGTGGGCCTATATGGACAGCCCTAGGGATGTAAGCAAATGTGTTCATTGGGCAGAGGCATCACCCAATGAGCAGCCACACCCACTACGAGTCCCACTGCAGCAAAGTGTAATCTATATGGCAAGGAACAGAATAACCAGATGTAGATGTATATATGTAGAGGTATGTGTGTGTATATCTACCCATAGCGACATAGAGATAAGCCTCTCCCTCTCCATAGTACAAATGTATACATACAGAGACAGAATACAGATACATACCCACATATAAATATATACATATGCAGACACCCATAGACCCATATGTTGTGATATATATATATATATATATATATATATATATATATATATATATATAGACAGCAAAATATAAATATACATGTATGCATACATATACAGATATATCTGTATATAGTAATGTAAATATATATATATATATATATATATGTGACTGTAAATATACACATGTATATAGCTAGGATATGATACAGCAGTTACGAGTAACATATGTTCACAGGCCATGCATATGGGGTGAGGGGTCCAATAAACAAACGTGTAACACGTAGCATCAACCCCCACCCCCCAGCTAGGCCAGTGAGACATACAGACACACAATAAAGGTAAACACACCACTGCTTCCCAGACCACTGGCAGGATACTACCAGTGGGAGAGACCTGCCAGGTCTAATCTTGAAACATAGACATCGATGTCCCTTGTGGGACACCAAAAATTAATGATCGGAGGCAGTCCCGGTAATGACTTATCAAACCAGGCTGTAGATGTACATGGACCAGTAGGTTGTGCAAGCCTAATAACCCATGGGTCGACACAACATAGGACATGTATCCCAACACTGGGAGAGTGGTCAGTGTGTAGTGGTGTGTTTATACCCCACCTGCACTCACAGTAAGGATGAGTGCTGTAGAGGAGTGGCAGGTGGGGGAACTATGGGTATGCAATTATGGGCCTAGGCATGCAGGTGTTGGCTGGCGCAGTCATATTAGGACCGCCCCAGGGATGTAAGTAATATTCTGAAATGGGCATAACTGATGCCCATACCTCTCAACCCCTAAGAGCACATCCACTGGACAGGACATAAACCATTGGGGAACAAATAGGGACCATACCTCTGAACTGTCCCCGATTTCCAGGGACGTCCCTGATTTTGACTCAGTTTCTAACTCTGTCCCACTTAATCCCTCCTAAAACTAGTGACATTTGGAGGAAAGGTGGTGAATTACACGTAATGAATAATGACAACAATTAAGAGTTATAAACATCATTTACCTCAGAAAATGTGTATGAATTCATATGCTCTGAGTCTGTCAATGTGTCAGGTTAATAGCACCAATAATTTAAATGTGTCCCTGATGTTGTTATGCCATGTCCCTGATTCAGTTTGTATTTTTCCCCAATCGTATGAGAGGTCTGATAGGGACAGAAAGCACATATTCCACTGACAACCTTAGAAAGATGATAGAATATTAGGTATGCAGTAGCATGACTCGGCTGAAGGATGTGGGTTCCAAAACCCAATTACTTGTTTGTATTGAAGAGTGTCAGTTCCCATGTATTAGCCAGATGGGTGCAGATTGTAAGAGGAACACACCAATAATATGAATCAAACTCTGGACAGGCCACAGATTCCATACAGTCGAACGGCATGCTGTCGCCTAATGGGCAGCCATTCCCGATACTGTAGGCATGTAATCCGATGTAATAGGCATCACAAGGTAATATCATAGTCCTCACTCCCACCCAGGGGTGTGAGTGTCAGATGCAAACACCAAATGCAGTGCATTTGCAAGTGCGGGAGCAAGCGGGTGTAAGCCTGTTTGGCCACCAGTATGCGAGTATTACACTGGTAAAGCAATGTAGAGGCTAACTGAGTGTAAGAAACTGTAACCAGAGGTTAGCATTGCTTAGCACCATGCAAACCCATGCACACCCACTCACAACTGCTTTAATGTGCCTTAATCACTCCATATCCAATGGCCTTGTTCTGCCCAGCAACAAAATAAATGGCCTCTGCAAGGCTCGAAACCAGGACCCTGCACACACAGCTATTGTGATTTACCACTAAGCCATGGCAGATATACAGACATCGGACCTTATCACAAACATATCATCCAGCACAGTCATTCAACAGTATAGGAAATGTATTCCATCATGTAGATGTATGTGTGAGTGTTTATGTCCAGCATATAGATACATACATATATATAGATATATCAGGAACATCCCATGTGACAACAAAGCATTACAAAGGAATGAAAAGGGAAACACCAGCAATGCCTGTATTATGTAGTGGTGTTGTCCTATGTAATATCAAGACTCCCTCAGACAGACATGTGTCATTCATACACGCAAACATTTGTACATTGGCCATATACATCACTCTGTGCATGTTATTTACATTAACACAACAGTTCCTGTCCAATCATTATGTGAGAACAGTACTCTTGCAAGGTGCTGTGTGCAACATCATCATCATGATAAAGGTAAATGGGGTAACCATAGAGGGACCGGTAGTGTTGTGTGTACAATGGGGTCATCCGCATCACGTGTACCTGGAACATTTAGGAGTCATGTGCATACTAGGATCGTGCACCTGAGAGACAGGGGTGAGGACAACTGGAGTATGTTGTGATGCATATTAAAAGGGTTACATGTGTCCAGTGGACACATGTGTGAAATGGACAGCTATGTATGGGGCAAATGTTGTTCTAGGAACCGATTGGCCTTTTGTTTCCATAGGGTGAGAGTGGGATGTGGGGGAAGGAGAGTAGGTATGCTCGTGGAGGATAGGTAGGGTAGGATGACAGACAAGACAGCATACAGGGTCAGTATATGACACATGTGGGGGGATACACCTTGGACAGGGAGGGGTGTTCGGCATTCACAAGCCCATGAGCCCCAGATGGAAACAGTGGGATGGAGGTCCCCAGCCATGGGCAGCCACCACTGCACCAAAACAGCTGCAAAGGTGGCAGTGCTGGGGGCTGTCTAGGAGGGGCAGCCTCACCCTGTAAATGTGACACTCTGCCCTTGAGCTGGCGTATCTGGCCTCAAAACCCCTTATTGAGCCCCCTACACACCACGTCCGGGACTGTACGACAGCGGACATGTTCCTGTCTGGACCTGCTCCCAGGGGGGACAAGCCCCATCCTCAGTGGTGGTACCACCAGAAGGTGGTGCAGAGCCAACAGAGGTGGAGGTCCAAGGCTGGGCCCCAGATGTGCTGGTGCCCAGTGCCATGGCCAGCTGAAGTGGGACAGGAGGTTCTGCCGGGACCTCCAAACCCATACAGCCTATGGTGTTGCAGTTTAAACACAGATATGGCTTAGTAATAGTCAACAGCATTCAGGATTACTTACAACAGCATGCATAGATATGACCATCAACCCAACACAACAGATGGTATACATTTGCAGAGGGAGCACAACACATGCATATATACTGCATGACATCTGTACAAAGTGTAGAAGACTTGTGACTGCAGCTATGAACAGTGGCCCATTATTGGCATGTCACTGAGAACCCCAGACAGTGTCTGTCATACCACTGTTTCATGTGACATATGTCCAGTCAGGGATGCGATGGCAGTAACTCATCACTATCACCATGTACTGGCTGCAATCCTCACACTATGCTCCTGCTGTTCACAGATGTGTGTTCAGTGAGTAACACAGGAAACAAATGGTTCCACACACTGACCAGTCCACAGATGGCCCTACAGATGGGGTCCCTCACAAACAGAGCACTGTCTTGTCAGTTTTAAAACATGCAGAATAGCCATTACCACACACAACTTGTTAAACAGGCAGTAGTCTCAATGAAGCATAGCTACACTTACATGCTGTAGTCATGTCTGGCACATCACCCTCCTGTCTTTAGGCTATTTCCCACTGTGTATGTTGTTTGAGGAACATCCAGATATCATCTGTGATGCCGTTTACCAAACACCAGATCCAGGTACCACTCACAGCGACTGTCATGGGCAAACACCAACATGATGTTCCTAGATATTGTACTGTGTTTTTCATGCGAATGGCTATGGGAACATCATCACAGCTGTTCCACATGCAATCAGCTAGAGGAGGACTGCAATAGGTGCAGAGGCCATCACCTGATCATGACCATCACTTACAATACACAAGCTGCTGCTGAGCAGGTGTACACCTCCACATCCACCAGAGAGTGTGTGGGAGGGACAGACAGAGGCAAAGTACATCAGAGAAGGGCTTGGAGACTAAAACCTAAGCATCGTCTGTCACACACCTACCAGTACAGGGGTTCAAACCCTGACTGACTAGTCATTACTATTACAAGTGCATGCAGTTACTCCATGTGCCACAAAGCTGACATGTTGGTGTGCTGTAAGAACATATATGTGTGTTGGTGAGCGACATCTGCAACAGAGATATAGTAGACATACATTAGGTGTAGCACACATGGCTGTCCACATGAACGGATGTCATTGTCAACACAACCACACTCTCTAATGGACTCACATTGACACTCTTTGCCAGGCCCACAAATACACTCCCAAACTACTTAGTTTGCCACACTGCAGTAATGCACAGGTACTACATGCACCACAGGGGATATCCGGAGGTTCTATGGGCTAGGGCATGTGAACATGTTTGACATCTGTCGGTATGCCAATGGGAGTTATACTGGGAGTGACTGTGGTTGGGAGCATCATACCCCACATGCAGACACAAGGTGCCAGTACTGACATGCATGTGTGCATTGCTTCATGGGTGTGTAGTGGTTGGCTGTGCAAGATGGCTGTACAAGGCTGGGTGAGGGGTAATCCTTGGCATCATGCCACCCGACAATGGTGTGCAGTGTGGTACAGGGGTGTAGTGTCTGCAATGTCCCACACAGATGGGTATTGTATGAACTGTCCTGACATCCTGGTTACCATTGTGTATGGCCATAGCTTTGCAATGCATGCCATGTCTGTGTTTGATAGTCCTTGACATGGACATTGCCTGGGATGTGCATGTCCCACAATAATGTACAGTGACATGTACAGGTGTACCTGGTTTGGCTGGCACATGTTGTGTACACAGACTGTTATCCTCCGATATGCCAATACTGGCCTGGTGTGGCAGAACCTGCTTATAGTCAGCAGGTTGACCCTGCACCTGCATTGATAGCATGATACAGGTATTCCCTGGTGTCAGTGGCATCGGTCCATACAGGGCACATGTGTAAGGCATTGTATGGCCTCTGTGGATCACATTTGATGGCACCACATATGTTGCAGGCATCCAGTGGGGAACATAGTGAAGGCACATTGTCCACAATTATGTGCCTATTGTACTGCTGTACAGGGTGCCATGCCCTCTGCAGCCCACTGCAATCACACCATGCCTACTATCTGTCATCAATGTGCAGGGTACTAGCAACATAGCGGGATATTCTAGGCAAGTGTGTTTGTGTATGACACATGGGTTCAGGACGTATTCCGGGTAATAGTAGGGTTGCATACTTTGTTCACCAGGCCTTTTGCCAGATGTAGGGGTATGGCTTGCCAACACAGTCCCTTGGCTGACTGACATCTGTACTCCTCGTGAGGTGGACATTGTGACATATAAGATGGACACCATATAGGAAAACTACAAAATCCACTCCCCAACATGTCCAGTGGTTAGACACTCACAGCCACCTCCACACAGGCTCTGACAGTCAAACACACACACACACACACACACACACCTGCCATGTCCTGGAATAGAACCCCTACCTAACTAGTGTATCACACTACAGCATTACGCAGTTACAGCACATGCTATGGAGATTACTGGGTTACAGCAGTCCCAGAGGTGTATGTCTAGGTGGGTGACATCAGCAGGATTGCCAAAGGTGGTCATGTGAATTGTAAAGAGTGTGCATACTCTAAAAAGCATTGTTCTTGTCTCAGGCAGACAGAGACACACACACACACACAGTTGGTCTCTCTTGGAATAGAACCCCTACCTAACTAGTTTATCACACTACAGCAATACACAGTTACAGCACATGCTATGGAGAATACTGGGTTACAGCAGTCCTAGAGGTGTATTCCTAGGTGGGTGACATCAGCAGGATTGCCAAAGGTGGTCATGTGAATTGTAAAGAGTGTGCATACTCTAAAAAGCATTGTTCTTGTCTCAGGCAGACAGAGACACACACACACACAGTTGGTCTCTCTTGGAATGGAACCCCTACCTAACTAGTTTATCACACTACAGCAATACACAGTTACAGCACGCGCTATGGAGAATACTGGGTTACAGCAGTCCTAGAGGTGTATTTCTAGGTGGGTGACATCAGCAGGATTGCCAAAGGTGGTCATGTGGGTTGTAAAGAGTGTGCATACTCTAAAAGCATTGTTTCTTTCACAGGCAGGCAGACACACACACACACACAGTTGACCTGTCTGGGATTAGAACACCTACCAAACTAGTTTAACACACTACAGCATTACACAGTTACAGCATGCATCATGGAGATTACTGGGTTACAGCAGTCCCAGAGGTGTATTCATAGGTGGGTGACATCAGCAGGATTGCCAAAGAAGGGCATTCCAAGTGTACTGCGGGTTGTACATGTCTGTTACCTGCGTGTACCCGCTGCTTACTGTCATGAAAACACATTTACACCTGCTTAAAAGTGTCTTATGCAGTCCTAATTGACAGTATCAACAAGGCTTGCAGGTCTTGAACCCTGGACCATGCACACTGAGGTCACTGGATGTACCACTAAGCCATCTGGGTTGTACACATGTTGCATGGAGTCTATAATGCACATCCTACTACAGGTATTCCACAGTACTGAAAACAAATGGGACAGTCCCTTTGTGTACATATGTACAGTACCCTTGAATGTACTGTACTCTGTGAAACAACAAAGACAAGTCTACATCTGTACAACTGTCATAACTACATATATATATATATATATATATATATATATATATATATATATATATATATATATATATATATACACATATATATATATATATATATATATATATATATATATATATATATATATATATATATATGTATATATATATATATATATATATATATATATATATATATATATATATATATATATATATATATATATACACATCTGAACACCCTTTGTGACACAGAAGGGTTCCAAAGGAACTGACATGTACACAAAACAGAGGCATCTCTTGTGTTATAACATTTAAATCATAAGCAGTTCACCAGAGAAGGGATGGTTGTTGTGTATGTGGAGTTTGGGGTGGGGAATGATGGCTAATGTAATCTACCCCAGGGATTGTGGAGTTAGGGTGGGGAATGATGGGTATGGACCTACACCCCAGTGACCACTTCTGTGTCACTGCTCGACAGTGGCACAGGAAAATAACATACCCAACTGTAGTCATGCTTGACTGTGTATTCTTTACCATTCCTAACTATGTAATACTTTGTAGACACCGGTCACCACAGATGGCTACCATGGTGTGCTAAAAGACATTACACATGTGTATGCCTGGCTACAGGGTAGTCACACACACAAACATGCACACACTTGCCAGTATTGTGCATACACGTCTTGCCTATGTAAAGGTAACTAGTACAGTGGTATGCAGTTGGGGTATGTGCCACAGAACACATACAATTACACTTACTGATTCCACTTCTGAGCTGGGTGACATCACAGGACCGATTACTTGCAGTGGGGAGGGGGGAAGAGAGAGGTTTAGCAGTTGACAAGGATAAAGGCCAGTGCAAAAGGAGGTATCTCTTTGGAATGCAGCAAAACCCACTGCCATGACAGGATGCAGACACAAATACACACAACCACACTCAGCCATTTGCTGACACACACACTCAGGCATTTGCTGAGACACACACACTCAGGCATTTGCTGTCACACACACACACACACAGTTGCCAGTGGTGGGATCAGAACTCCTGCCTATCTAAAGATCACTATTACAGTACTACACAGTTACGAGATGTGCCACAGAGATTACACATTCCAAGGCAGTCAGACTGCCCTTCTACAATTGAGGACAACAACAGGGAGACTGACAGTCATGAAGTACATAGCTGTAGACCTGTGTGTTTAAAGTAGGTGTCCATTACAACCTGTATGCACAAACAAGACACATCATCTGCAGGTAGGCCTGAGAGGTATAGTTGTAGCACAACAGGAACCTGAACTGGAGTATGGCCATCTGTGGAATGGACAACTACTATCACTATACAGGGTTACAGTGGGCATGCTCATACACTTAGTAGCACAGGGCCATTTGGGATGCACTATGACTACAACTACACAAGGTTATACTGGGCATGCTCATACACTTAGTAACAAAGGGCTTGTTGGATGCACTGACTCAAATTACACAAGGTGGCAGTGGGTACACTCATACACTTAGTAGCACAGGGCTGTTTGGGATGCACTCCGATTCTAACCACTGAAGGCCACAGTGTGCATGCTCAAACACTTACATGTACAGAACACATTGTAATGGACTCCTATTGTAAACACACAGGTTTACAGCTAGGTACATCTTACCTGTCAGTATATATGCACATCATACTGGTTTACTACCTGATACCTGTATGTGGCCTGTAAATGATATATCTGTGTCTGTGCTGTGTGATACACATGCATACATGTACATGAAGTACTGACATATATATGTTATGTATACACATTCATGCATGTGTGGACATGACAGACAATAGGTTACCTGGGTCACACAGGTGGATGCTACCTACAGCATGTGTCACACACCTTGCTGCCCTGAAAGGCATACATTGATAGCAGGTTGTGGACAGTGGCATTATACGTGGAACAGTGGCATGTGCAAGCATAATGTGTGAGCCACCTTGTGTAATGGTACTGAGGTGCAGGTGTCAAGATGACCTCTCCGGCTGTGTTAGTAGTTGTCATTATTAGCAGGACTGCTACCCTAAGTATATCTCACATTGGTCATATACACAAGTTCTGCTGCTGTCCGTCACCTTACATGGGGCATTTGCTACCAAGCACATTAATGCCACATGCAGTGATGTCATGGTATGGGTGGCAACTGCTAGACCAAAACAATGAGCCAATGTCCTGCTGTTATTATGAGGTTGTCCAGTGTCTGTCATTCCGGGCTGTCATGACCGAATGATGAGCCTTCAACACAGAGCACATGCATCCATGTTACATGTGTGTGGATAATACCTAGGTCACATTTACCCATATAGCCGCATTCCAAGGCAAATGTCCTACACACAGAAGTAACACCCTGACACCTACATGACAATTGCATTGGATGCTTATGCTAACCAGTGCTAGATGTGTGGCTTTAGTAATCCATTTGCTCAATGTAGAACCTACAATGGGGAATACTGACATCTGTGCAGTGAGGAACACCTGGCTGAAGGCTCTGTAGTGCACAATTGCACTACCACCATATAACTCAGATCCAGACATGTGGGCCATAACAGTGGTATGGACCATTCCAGGTGGTGGTGTACACATATTCATAAAGGCTACTCACATGTAAAGACCACTACTCTGACATAACGCATCACAGATGAGTCAGGTACAGGTGACAGTGGCAAATGCTGCATTCTAGGTTGTATCCTCATATACATCCACCACCTTGTTCCCAGACTACCAACACACATCCATATGTGGTATGACATAGTATGGTAGACCACCAGATAACCCTCGATTGGTGGACTGTACCTAGGCCTACATCAACTGTGCAAAGTACCCATGTACAGACACAGCTGCATAATGTGTTATGCAATGCAATAATACCACTGTTTGTAACCAGCTCAGTTGTACACATACCAGGGTCCCTCGGATGTTGTCAGCATTAACACGGTCGACTGTTGCTGTACACCAGTAAACAACACCCTCATGGTTGGATATGACCTAACTGTACCTGCCCTGGATATGTACATCCCACACTCATACAACATAAATTACATTACCATAGCTTTCATTTACCTTTCTACATACAGGTGGCTACAGTCATTACACACATGCACATGGCAGATAGCATGCTAACAGTACATAAGGTTCGATATCTATGTTGACAGAGGTAATATCCCTCTCTACTGGTCACCCATGACACCTATCATATCATACAACACCCCATGTGGCATGTATGTCTTTAGACATGTCCACCTAATGCAATGCCTACAAACATACCCAAATAACAGGACCATAGGACCTACACAAGGCCTGTATTGACAGACTCAGGGAAATCCAGCTCTGCTCTGTATGTTCCTGAGTAGTCACAGGTGATATGTTCATGACATGTACAGCCATGTGTGGCCACAGCTCCTACATATACCCCATGTCAACAATTGCAAGCCATGCATGCTGTGTGCTGTCTGGACATTAGCCTTAGTACCACAATAGCCAGTACATGCTGGGGTGAGATGTTTACAAGCCACAGACCTCACACATGCTTGAATGAGTGTACTGCCTAGCTCTAACAGAGCACATTGCTGGCACTCTTCCAGTACACATGAGGTGTGTGTGGCAAATATGATGTGCTCACTGTTGACCATTACAGTGCCCTGGCTTCACCATGGCACTGTCAAGTAACAGTTTGTAGGAGCATGACATGGAATAATGCTGTGTGTGTCACGCTGATATGTGCTGTTGTAATATATGTACACTTGGCTACTCAGTGAAAGTGGTGGTGTCCTACCAGTACATGAATACAACATCCATTATGGTGTAATGCTCGGCTATGTTTCACACATGGCATGGGGAAGGTGTGGAATGTATCCTCTTGACCTGCTAGTGCACGTACTGATGTAGACCGCATATGTGTACATGTATTGCTGTTTGTGTAGATTCCATGTGTGTGCAGTGTCTGATGTCTGAAGGTGACTGTTGTCTTAGTACATCATGCTGTTGCAATACAGCCTCAACATTGCCAACTGTATATGGTGATATGCTCTAAGTACAGTAAGCCATACATGAGGTATGGACAGATGTTTGGACATGACTACTAAGTGGTGGGGCTTCTTTGCAGATGAATGATTACTGAGGACAGCTCACTGGTGTGTTACAACCAGTCCTACAATAACCTGTGTACCTGCTAAGGTCAGGTTTTGTTAATTGAAGTGGAAGACAGACAATGTAGAATGCTGTAAGGGTGACACTGAAGGCAAACCTCATGACACCTGTAACAGTAATACCTCCCCTGTGCATATATTGTGCATATATCAGCACAGTTGTCAAAGGAAAGAGTCAGTAAGCATTGTACCAGATGCGATAGTGCTGTACTTCTGTAGTACCTATCATGAGATAGGCAGGTGTTTGATTCACAGTACTGGCACGTGTGGGTGTGTGTCCATATATGTCACGTATGGTTGGGAATACATCCCACATGTTATCACTCTCCTGAACACTGTTGTTGACACCAGTACAGAGTGAAGTGTAGAAAGAAAGGCATAGGCAGGTGGTTAAACCTCACACATGTAAAGTGTCTGTATGTGTGTGACATAGGTGTATATCTTTGTGAATGCCAGTGTGTGTGTGTGTGTGTGTGTGTGTGTGTGTGTGTGTGTGTGTGTGTGTGTGTGTGTGTGTGTGTGTGTGTGTGTGTGTATGGCTGTCCGGTTCCTGGAGTGAGGCTGTATTTTACCATAGTGAAATGTTAATGCCCCTCCCCATCCACTCAAAGCAATCTAGCATCCCTGTTGATATCATCAATCGTAGATGGGCATACTAACCACCTGTTAACATGTACACCCTGGGGTGTGACCTGTTGTTACATAGCCTACTGATGGACCCCCCACATACACTCACTGCACTGTAGTATCCCTGTCGATGTCCTCGATCTTAGGCCATTCCAACTACCTGTACATGTGTAATCTCTGTGGTGCATCTTGTAATTGCGTAGTACTATAATGATGATATGCACATAGGCAGGGGTTCTCATCTGAACACTGGCAACTGTGTGTGTGTGTGTCAGAGTGTGTGTTACTGTGTCTGTGAATCCCTGAGTGTGTGGGTGTGTCTGTGTTTGCATGC
This sequence comes from Protopterus annectens, assembly GCF_019279795.1. Lineage (NCBI taxonomy): Eukaryota > Metazoa > Chordata > Ceratodontiformes > Protopteridae > Protopterus > Protopterus annectens. The sequence goes on along the minus strand of NC_056735.1, from coordinate 1,795,932,182 downwards.
TGTCATGGCAGTGGGTATTACTGCTTCCCAATGAGAAGCCACTATTTCCACTGGCCTTTACCCTTGTCATCCAGCATACCACTCTTTTACCCACTCCATGCTCCAGGTAACTATACCTGTGATGTCACCCACTATGGATGTGATGGCTCTGAACACAGTAGCTTACTACACAGCTATCATGCTCTTGGATCATTAGAACAGTAAACATAATTGAAACATGGGAGAATATAACTGTGATGTGGAAGCTACAAAGTGCATGCAGGTATTGTCATACTGACCTGTGGGTAGTCAACATGTACATATGGGACTCCCACAAACACCAACATCCCCGGCACATGCAACTACACCTGAAAGAGGAAGGCAGAACATCAAGATCAACATGCTGTTAGTGTTGTTACACATGATACATACTGTCAAACGTACAAAATGCATTCTAAAACTGCAATACATGGTATGTCTGCTGCCTGTCAACACTACTCAACAATATTAATCTACAATTGTCTACCTAGTATGTTCACCCTGTGCATCAGACCATATGAACATGTCCCTGCACCGATGGTGTGGATGACAGGGATGCGGCACAGGCATCATCATATGCACAGGGTGATAATGTTTGCCAGAGGCCTAGGCTGTGCCATTGGATGACATCATGTGTGTGTGTTAGGGCCTGTGATATCATTGGGTGTGTGGATGTTATGCGTGTGTGTGTTGAGGTGCCCTACATTTGTTTCCAGTGTGTGTGTATGCATGCACACAGGTCTGGCATGTGGCTGGCCTACACAGGGTAATATTGACAGCTGCAGACTGTACAAGGCAGGTTTCACAGTTCACGGTGTCTGGCCATGGCCACGTGACCTGCGCCTGCCAGGGGTTGCATGGGCACTACCAGGCAGAGGTCCAGATTGGGTACCGTCTGATGACACATGTCCACTGGAATCATGTCCCTGTTGGGACCATCCAGGACCATGTGCACATGGCCTGCTGTGTCCTGGTGTGGACTGCACAGCACCAGCTGCACTGCTGCTGCTACCGCCACTATGGGAGCGGGCATGTGCAGTAGCATGTTCACGTAGACCTTCAACAGGTGATGTAGCTGACCTACGTCCACGTGCCCGATGCCTCACTCCCACCAGATGTTCCAGCACAGACATTCCATGCTCGAGGATTGACATGCCATGGTCAAGGACTCCCACCATGTCACCCAATCATCTATCCAAAACATCTGCAAGATGATGGTGAGCATTTGCAAGTGCCTGGATGTTGTCAGTTAATGAATGGACAGCAGCCCTCTGAAGCCTCAGACCTTCTCTGTTGTGCCATTCAGCATGTGCCTGTGCCTCCATTACAGCCTGAAACATGCATCTGGTGACTCCAGCTGATGTGCTTGGTCTCACAGGGGCATGTTGGCCAGTGGTCCTCCTACGAGCAGCGCTGGGCACATGCCTGTGTGGGACATCACCAGTCTGTTGACTGGGATCATGGTGTGCAGGCACACCTTCCATAGTCACCACACTTCCCTGTTCCATGCTACCACCCACCAACTGTCCTTCCTCTATGGCCAGTGGTGATGGGGTATGTGCAGGCAGGGGAACTGTGTGCGAGGATGAGGGGGAGACAGGTGGAATGGCAACCAATGGCACAGATTCAGCCCCTGACAACCCTGCCTGTGCCTCAATCATACTATCATCATCACTGCTAGAGTCTGTGGGGACACTAACATCAGGTGGACCACAGGAGGGCAATGCACCTACATCAACACCTGTGAGGGGAAGACAAGAACTGTACATTACAAGTTATACCAGACACACACAGACAGACAGAGACACACACAGACAGACAGACAGAGACACAGACACACACACAGACACACAGACAGACACACACAGACAGACACACAGACACACAGACACACACAGACACACAGACACACAGACAGACACACACAGACACACACAGACAGACAGAGACACAGACACACACACACACACACAGACAGACACACACACAGACAGACAGACACACAGACACACACAGACAGACAGACAGAGACACACAGACACAGAGACACACACAGACACACACAGACAGACACACACACACACAGACACACACACAGACACACACAGACACACACAGACACACAGACACACACACTACATGCAGGTGATATGGCAGATGGCATTCAGCTTAGACAATTATAGTTTCAGCTTAGGCAATTATAGTGGTAGTTATCATACATCCCTGAGTTGCACACAACAGCATGCATGTGTTATAGCAGATGGCATGCACCTTACATAATTATAGTGGTGGTTAGCATACATACCTGTATTGCACCATTTGTGTTAGTAGCCTATGCCCCATACCTGCAACACAATGCATGCACTTTGCACCATTGCACTGCACTGCCATGGTGTGTGCAACATACACCACATGTTAACAGACCATCGCTGACCTTTGTACATCTGCCACTGATGCTTTGTGTTGGCCACCACCCTATGTGTGAGGACATGAGCAGTAGGGTATGTCGACTGCATACTATGTTTGCCTGAGCCCTAGCTTGCATATCTCCCCAAAGCAGTGCATGTCTGTTCAACATTATTCTGCCTACCCCTGAGCTGAGTGTAGACATTGTGCATGTGGCTGTACACACATGTTTGACATGGCTGTCCCTACTTTGCAATGGTGCCACAGACCAGCACAGGTTTACAGTACACCAGCCTGCTGTGTGGCATATGACCTTGCCAATCACATGTAGTATGACATGTCTTCTGCTGACGTGTTGAATGACATGCATACATGTGTAACACAATGGTGTCCTTTCCAATCTACAGTATGGTAATGGTGTCCCAATGCAGGGACATGTTATACTAACATGGGCCTTCAGCTGATGCAATGTTGTCTGTCCACCCTACAAATATGCAGGGACATACTGCACATTGAGCTGATGTGCATAGCCATTGCAGGGCATCATGTGGCTTCACAATTGCTATACAGTGTGAGCTACTGACACAGTTCATAGCCATGACTATGTTCACATACAATACATATCTAATGTGGAATGTGACCCACATCACTGAGGTGTATACACAATAAACCCTAATGTGGAATGTGTGACACAGGTCACAGAAGGGTATATGGATGACACCCCTGCACATCTGCAACCATATTACTGATACCTGGCAACTATGCCCACACATGGCTAACTTACAAGTACTCTATGTCCCACATGCCATCTGTGTACCTCACACACATGAGGAGCAGGCATGACAGTGATGTCTGACACCAGCAAGGTGAATGTACTGTATCTGTGGCTTGATGTGGATGTATGTGTATGTTGTGCAACACATGTATGTATTTGGATACTGTATAGGTGAATGCTTCCATGTCATGACACACTCCAGATGTTCAAGACATGTTATGTGGTGGTTTCATGTTATGCCTACACAAGCTGTGCACAGGCCTGTATGATGTTTAGTGTTTCACATCTGCAATATCACCATTACACAAAGGCCATAGTTGTATTGTGTCGAGCCAATGTACAACAGGGTGTACACACATGTACATCACTTCTACTGTGTGTGTTGCTTCATGTCTCTGGCCATCCTCCATGGCCATGTGTACACATGTTCAGTCCAATGGTTGTGATGGCCATCTTATTTCACATGTCAGTGTTATCCCATATGACATACACCCATAGATGTCATATGCTCCACTGAGGACAGGGTTATGCAGACAAAGGGTGGTATGTATGGGATGTGAGACATGTTTTGCAGGATAGTTGAGCAGTGTTGCAGTCAGCCCACTACATGTCATGGACATGTCTGATAGCACATGACATTGTGTGACATTCATAGCAAGGGTATACTCCACAAGGGTGTATCCTGTGGGCCGGGCATACTCCAGCTCCAACACATTTAGTGTGTGTGCACACATATGCTCTCTGTACAGTACTGTTCATATTCCCAACATGTGTAATGCTGATATGTAGTACCTGTCCCTACAGTGGAACACACCTCCACCATTGTATTCACTGTTGTCCACACATCTGGCAATGACAGTTTGGAAGGTTTAGTGTAGGTGTTTCATATAGTCTTCAATTGTTTCACATAGGTAAACAGTGTGATGCATTGCAGGTCTGACCAGTGTCCATTAACAGGACCACCATACATTATGTGTACATGTGTTATGGCAGATAGCATGCAATTAATATGTTCCATGCATTATCAAGCCTGGTAAATAATAACAATCTCACCTGACACAGGCTGCTGTCACTGCAAAATGCCAGAGGTACCTAAACAGGAGTGTCACAGCAGTAAGATCATTATCCACACCTGTGTGATAGCTACAGGGTGCAATGTCCATGTTAGCACATAAGCCAGTACAATACACTATACTATGGAGTATGCACATCTGTGCATACATAGAGTAGCAGACTATAGTATGTGGCATGTGTGCATACATGCCTTGCATATGATGTTACATTACATATTGTACAGTAACACATGTAACTATGTGATATATAGTTGTGTTTTATGTGCAGTAGTGACTTACCAGGCAACTCCAGGCTCGGTGGTTGAGAGACACCCACCTCCACAATACCAGCTAAAGCTTGTGGATGGAGGTCTGCAGGTGTCCCCAGGTTGGCCAGTAGCTCCTCGGTACATGTGAGTGGGGGCTGGGTGAGTGGCCCCCACCTGTTGCACCTTGTTCCCTGGCGATTGCATTAGCATGCTGTTTCACCCATCTTATCAGGTCAGTGCAGTGTCAGTGCACCTGCTGATAGGTGCGATTGTGACCACCAACATCATTTACCCTCCTGCAGAGTTCCTCCCACAGGGCATCCCACTGCTGTGCATCCTGTGGCACATGGCTGAAGAGCATTGTGTAGTTGTCGAGGAGGTATGGGATGAGGACCTCATCCTCCAAGCGGCTGTATGGTGGCAGTCTGCTACGTGGCATACCTGGAAGACATAATGATGGAGACAGGTCACAGTAACTCACAGAGAAGTACAGCAGTACAGCTGAACATACATGTGTATCACATTTATTAAGATTACAAATACATCTTTGTAAATCTACATGACACTAACACCACTGACATGTATAAGTCACACACATTTGACACCTACTGGTGATGTGATGTTATCACCATATATGTGTGTGTCATGTGATGACATTGCTCATACACCATGTGGATGTTGTCTTGATGTGGGCATGTCTGTTTGCCTGTAGTGGTGTCTTTACCTATCAGCACATGCCTGGATGTGTTCACATTAATGCAATCAACCTTAATGCTGTGTATATGCCACATATATAGTCATACATAGCCATTAGGGACATGACCTGTGACCCTGCAGACTTGCAAGCATGTATGTGTTTTGCCATATACATCTACATGGCACTGTACAGCTGTGTAGCATCCTGCCATGTATTGCCTGTGTTGCACATGTGTAACACATGGGACAATAGCTAGCCTGATGGTATTTGCAGGGTTGGATATCAACTATAGCATGTATGGTCATAGTGATCTAGTAGGCTATATGCCCTGGGCCATTTATGAGCCTAGGCAGACAGGTTACCTAGCTGTAGGCAACAGACAGGTAAGTTTCAGTGGCCAGTTCAAGCAGTGCCACAGAACTGATACACATGGTTACTGATATATTTGGCATGCGGTCATCACACCATGTCACAGAGAGGGGGTGATGTGCAGCTTCACTGGACAGGGATGCATAGTATGGCAAGAGTATGTTAAGTGTATGGGACAGGGATCTGTCAGGCATGTTGTGATCCTTGTACTAGAAAGGTGGATGTCCATGACGTATGTGTTTATTTGGGATCAGGATGTGTTAAGTGTAGCATGTCCAACACCTCTGGGTTGGACATGGCTTTATTCAGGGTAGGCTGCATGCTACATAGTGCAGCTAGGGATTGTGAAGGGCAGTGTAGGCCATCTACACATGGGCAATAACCCTTAAAGGAAATATGTGATCTATTATGGGTCACATGGGTGTTGAGTATGGCTGAGCAGTTATCTCTATATTCCTGGATGGCACCCTGTCATGATTAGGGGTGCCACATATGACTACCTGTCTTTTGTGGTGATGTAACTATCAAAGGAAGTACTGTCCAGCTGCATCCCATACACACAGTTGCCATTATGTTGACCGCTGCCTAGGTGGTAGTTAATGGGTACAGGGTTTGTAACATAGGGGATGACAATGCAATACTTAGCTGTCAGATTGTGGCCATACATCACACACCACACATCTGACACACTAAGGCCCTTCTGTATGTTGAATGCAGCACACAATGAGTCAACTATTGCTCCTAGTTCATAGTCATTTGCAAACATCAATAGGCTGATGCCTTCTGTGTTAGTCTATGTGGTATAGATAACAAAGAGGGGAGTACCAGGAATGACCCTGTATTACTGTGGCTGGCACTGGTTTGATGTGCGTGTATTCATCAGACACCTTCTGTAGTGTGGGTTCTGCCAGCAGTCCAGTTGCCAACCACTCCTGTGACATAGGAATATACACCTAGTTTACTGAGTGTAGCTGGAACACAGTATGGGTGATGGTGTCCTATGACCTGGCAAGGTCATGATATGCAGTGTGAATCAACCCTACTGTCATCTACATCTGTACCGAGTACATCAATTACATTGACCATGGTTCATGGCCATACAGACCAGACTCAGCAGGGTAGTTGTGCACTATGTCCCATTATCAATGGTGTCTCCCCCTTTGTGGGGTGTGATAACTGTTGCTGTGCACCATTCGGTGTGTACACAGCCTGACATGGAGCTATGATTGAACATGATGTGTATGTGGATAGCTGAATGTTCTTACATTTGTGTAGGATACACCCTGGGATGTTGACAGGTCCCATGAAAGCTGTATGTATGGCTTTAGAGAGTGCAGCTTGTACCTGCATAGTCGTTAGTACAGGGGCCCTGTAGTGTACATGGATATATTACTAAGTGTACCTGTTGGGGGTGGAGGTGGGAGTGGGTTTAGGTTCTCCGAGACCCTATCTGGATGAACAGGTGCTATTTCTGTAGGTGCAGTACTTCCCATGCCATAGTGCTGTGCAGCACGGCAGGTCTTGTCATTGCCATTATGATTAATGACACAGCTATAGAATGCTCTGTGCTTGGCCTCATAATATGTGGCTGATTAGTTTCACAGTAGCTTTGCATGGTTTTATATGGTGTATCTGCATCTTACTGAGGCTGACCAGGGATCACCTACACTCATGTGTGTTCACTCTTGCAACAGTTACTACCTTCTGTGGTACAGTTTAAAGCATGGTACCACCAGTTTGCCTACTTGTTTGTGTTGGGTTGAATCCTGGTTCTGTTTCAATGGCACAATCACTGCACATATGTGACTGCTTAAGGTTCATTTGTGTAGGATTCAGCATTTGCACATGCATTGTCCATCTGCATGGGTGCCATGGCACTCACCACTCTGCTCTTAGGAAACATAACATTGGCATTGGAGACTAACTATGTGTAGCATACTGTTAGCCCTGTTTGTGTGACTACTGTGATCCAGGTCAGTGGGGTCGATGGAATCCAACATGCATTGAGCGCAGGTGTTGGTACATGAGGAGTCTTCCCAGTTCATAATGGAATAGTTGAGAGTAGCCATTATTATGGTTCTGTCTCAGACCTAATCTTCCCCATTACAGCACATTATGACAGTTGGGAAGTCCGCGGCCTGGTGGGTGATCTGTCTCAAGGTGCATTTTGAATTCCACTTTGGCACAAAGGTAGTTGCTCAGCATAATGCATCTGATGTTATGCAAGTGCAATTAGCGTGGGGGTGTACATATCCTTCAGGAATATGGACACACCTGCAGCCCATGTGTTCCAATAAAGGATAATGGGCAAGAGGTGAGGTATGTGTTATAACATGGTCATGCAGGTGTGCTCTCCAGAGCATTGAAACATGTCTCAGCCACTGCACAGATATGTTCTCCATGTTAGGGATTGACATATGTGTGTCCGTATAGTGTTTCTGACATGTATCATTGTGTAGCGAGACCCGCAGTTTATTGCTTGGCTGTCCCTGTAACAGCAGTGGACCCTCACTTGAACCATGCATGATGAAGGCACTATAGGGGAAGCATGAGCCCTAGGCAGTATCCAGATTCCCAGGGGTGACAGGTGCAGGCCCTGTCTGGCAAAGCATCATGGTCTGTCAACCATGTTATCCCAGGATGACAGATACTGGATACCCTGTGACATGCACCACTACACTAGACAATTGTGGAATACAATCCTTTTGTCCCTGTACTGCAGTATCATTCTGGCCAATGGCAGAATGCTACCCAGGCCTTGGGACATACCTGCATGGGCTACAAGACCTGACAGTTCCTACATGTGTTTCCATGCAGTCCAGGCTACTGCATCACAGGTCCTGCACAACAACATGGAATATGCCAGAGCCATGTGTATAGTTCAAAAGGTGGTCTGAGTGTATGAGTATGTGGCTAATCATGGCAGACAGGCAGCTGACAGTATGTATGCCCTCGTATAGGTTGGTGTGTAACATAGTGCTAGAGTTTGCATTCACAAATGAGTACTGTTGGGCATGTTTCCAGTCATGTGTTCAGAGGTGTGGCACAATTATGCAAACTATGTCATACAGTTTGTGTATTTCAGTGTCTGTCTCTTCCTGCTTGGGGGTCACTTGTTTGGCCAGATACTTAGATGCATCTGTGAATGTGTGTGATTTCTGGTAGTGTGTGTGGGTGTCCTTACTGTGTTCTGGTAAGGGTATGTGTTGGTTGTGTTGATGAGCTGCATGTGTTAACCTACACCTCATGACTGTCCAGTCCAGTCATGGCTGTAGACTGGGCTGCCTTCCAGCTTACCCCTGTAGCTGCATCCCAAACAATGTGTGGGGCATGGTGTTAGGTGGGTCTGGCAGTGTACATGGCATAGAGATTACATTCCCCAGGATGGCCACATACACAAAGCTGACATTAGGAAACACCAGTAGCTGACTAGTGGACATGCCTGTATGAGCAGTCAGTACTACAAGTACCAAGTACTGTATTTAGTTTACGTATTGCCTATGAAGATGTTTTAGACAGTGATGCTCACATGTAAATATTTGTGTTATGGACGTGACAACACTGGCTATTACGGAAACATTGTAGCTACCTTTAGCAGCAATCCTCCTCTGAGGAGCACATCACATCCTGTTAGTTGATTACAGATGATGCAAGTGTCTACAGGTCTGTTTCCTTCTCTGGGTATATACTCACATATCCACCAGGACCATGAGCTCTGTTGGGCACAGACACCCACTCTCCAAACAGAGTCATGTATCAATAGGCTCTGATGCCACTATCAACATGATCAGGATATAATCAGATAGTGTGAGCCATCACCTATGATGTGGCTATTACACATGGGCAGCTGTCTCCTACATCTTACACTCCTACTGCAGATGTTACACTGGAGTTAAAGATGATATGCAACCTGTTTCATTACCAGTGCTGTGCACTACCTTACATACAGTATGTGCAGGTGGCTGTTAGGTTGGCAATGAGAGGTTGGGCTACACAAACCTGGTAGTTCAACCAGTGTGTCTGTACTCTCAATATCCACTCTATGTAGGTGTGCACATAGCCATTTGGCCCAGCCCTGTAACAAGGGTCACTACACATTTGCATAACATGTACACATGCACAGCTGTTATTGCTTGCAAATGATAGTAGAGAGGTGGATATTACATGTGTTATGTGCATGGATAGTTACCTGGCTCTTCCAATTATCTTTGCTATCATGCTGCTAACCTGTCAGATGAATACTAATGCTATGTATCCTGTCATTGAGTATTGTAATTGCCAATAGACATAACTACTGTTTGCATAACATAACAGAACTGCTATGTAGAATAGAATACAGATCTGCCTAGAATACTGTACATTACACAGTTATTGGCACAATATCCCACAATGCACACCATATTTGCACGGTAAGCCCACCTTTAACATGTTCATCTTACTTATACACCCATACATATGTCGACTGTTACAATATATCGACATATACTATCCCCTGTTATAGCACATACTTGTTGGACCAATCCTGACACTGACAGTGGCTGGAAGCGAATTGGTGGGTTCCAAGCCCATATCATCCCTTGTGGTGTATGTGGAGTGTGCCGTGTGACCTACAGCAGTACACACATAGAATACTACAAGCATTACTACTGCTCAACAATACATCACTACAAGATAGCTATTTCCACTATATGCATTGATTACACTGTAATTCTTACAGTACAGGTACTACATACACAGACATACTACATGTTATACATACCGTCTTAGTAATCGGAGGTGTTATTAACTAGTGTAATACTCATTTTCAGTTCATCTTTCAGTGTTTTGTACTGTCCTACAGGTAGATACAGATGGTTTGAATGTGTGACAAGGCAACCTTTTATAGTTACAGATCAGTAACATGTGCTATCCCGATGACCAATTGGTGTTCCTAAGTAGCTAATTACATGCACATCAGCTGCGCTGCTACTGCCTTAGCCAATACCATGGCTACAGTGGAGTATAATTGAGTACTCCACTTGGGCATTGTCCCTTTGCCTTACTTGTGAGGAAGACAGCATGGAAGTTTTGTTTGGAATCTATTGCAACAGCTGTATGGAGATGAACAGTAATATATTGTGTGTAATGCCTAGAGGAGTTGGTCTAAATGTGAGTACTGCTGTTATATTTCTGAACATTGCTACTTGTGCAGGGTTTGTCTGTACCTAATACTTCTGCATATGTTTCAGTCTGGCCAGGTTGTTTGACCAGCTCAAGGCTGCATAGCTATGCATATAATGTTAGGGGTTTACAGTGTGCTTACCAGACATATTTAGTTTGGTGTTACTGTGTATCATACTGTGCTAATAATCAGTACTCGGTAAAACTTCCTGGTGTATGAACCTTTCAACCCTCTGAAACGGGATTAGTTCATACAAACCCTGTTACATCAGCAGCTGTTCAATTGTATAACAGCAACTATTTCACATAGGGCCATGTTAGTGTGTCTGTGTCCAGGTATGTTAAGGTTTCAGCAGATGTTGTACAGTAGTTGCATAATTGGTTATGGTATGACAGTATGTATTGATGTAATTATTTGGTTGTGGGGTAGATGTTGGTGGGTGTACATAGCACATGC
>NC_056735.1:1795805979-1795918479 GCF_019279795.1 Protopterus annectens | reverse complement strand
GTTAGTGCAGGGACATAACCAGTGTGATTTTAGGTGAATTTTGAGTTTTTGCTTAAAGAGTGACAGTGATGGAAGTAGAGTTAGATTAGTAGGAAGAAGGTTCCAGTGTTTCCCAACAGTATTGGAGAAAATGCTGTCGCCTGACAGGTTATTGGACTTACTTATACTAGCAAGTAATTTACCTGAAGAGTAGAAGTCAGATTATTATAAGGGGTAATGAGGTTAGTGAGAATTGGAGTATTATTAGGTTGGTAAAAGATTTTGTGAGCAATGGTGAGTTGGGAAAAAGTTAGCATGTTAGGGAGTTCAAGCCAGTCAAGCTGCTTAAGATTCAGACAGTGGTGTGTTTGAAATGCATTGCCAGTGGCAAACCTGGCAATATTGTTATAGGAGTAAGATAGTTTGAGAAGATTATTTTTTTTTAGATTAGTATAAATAGGAGAAGCATAGAGAAGAGTTGAGATTAAGTGAGAGTGGGCAATGGTGGTTCTAGCTAGAGGAGTTAGGAAGGGTTTGATTCTGTATAAGGAGCCAATTTTTCTGTTCACTGCTTGAATGGTGTTATTTATATGCATATCAAAGTTAAGGTTTTGGATGGCTTAGTGGTACGTCCCATAACTGCGATGCTTTACAAATGTTTTTTACTGCAGAATAAGGCTCATTTAAGCAGTTGTAAGCATGTTTAAAAGTGTTTGTGTGATATTATAGCAGCAGTTAAACACAGTTAAACAAATGTTGTAACGTATAACCTGTGCGCGCAAACATGGCCACATCCACTAACTACTCTGGATATATACCTGTCAGTGACGTAACATCTCACTATGTGCTGACATGACATTACATGCTCTGTTAACTGTACTCTCCTGCACACATGGGTTTATATGAGTGATTTGAATGTTTATTATACAGATGATTACTACCTATATATGCAAACCAGAAATACGAAAAAACTGGTGCAGGGCTGGATGAACTTCAGCACAGCTCGAAGAGTAAAAATAACTTTAATTCAATGTTACAGAGAATAAAACATCCATGAGTTAAGCGCTTTCATCTGTCAGCATACAGACTTCCTCAGAACTAATAACATATAATTTTACAAAGGTTTAAATAGCAAAAATGGCGCCAAAATGTAAATACACATATTTAAAGGAACATCATCCTATTTTGTAATAAATATATTGCACTTCAAACTCTAAAAACTATATATAAATGTTAAATACTAGAATATAAAAACTATTTAAAAACTATTTAAAATATAGTATGATACATTGATTAATATACATATAAATAAACTCCCGGATATAAAATACATGAATATATGAATAAATAATGTATATGAATACTGTATTGTATAAGGGAACTACACAGAAGTCAATTAAAAGTGACTAACCTAATATCAAAAAAGGTTTGATACTAATACTATCATTAATACCAGGGAATCTTGTTGCATCTGTAAGTATTTGCCAATTACTTTCTTTTAATGCCAGTGACATCTTCCAATTCCCACCATATGGTTGGCAAAGTACCTGGTCAATAATGGCAAATTTAAATATATGCTGTTCCCCTTTATCACATATATGCCTATATAATGCATTTTTCGTATCTTTCACTTGTATCTTATAATAGTGTTCATAAATACGTTTTTTTAACTGTCTTTCAGTTTTACCTATATAAAATGCAGGACAGCCATTTTATATAGGTAAAACTGAAAGACAGTTAAAAAAACGTATTTATGAACACTATTATAAGATACAAGTGAAAGATATGAAAAATGCATTATATAGGCATATATGTGATAAAAGGGAACAGCATATATTTAAATTTGCCATTATTGACCAGGTACTTTGCCAACCATATGGTGGGAATTGGAAGATGTCACTGGCATTAAAAGAAAGTAATTGGCAAATACTTACAGATGCAACAAGATTCCCTGGTATTAATGATAGTATTAGTATCAAACCTTTTTTGATATTAGGTTAGTCACTTTTAATTGACTTCTGTGTAGTTCCCTTATACAATACAGTATTCATATACATTATTTATTCATATATTCATGTATTTTATATCCGGGAGTTTATTTATATGTATATTAATCAATGTATCATACTATATTTTAAATAGTTTTTAAATAGTTTTTATATTCTAGTATTTAACATTTATATATAGTTTTTAGAGTTTGAAGTGCAATATATTTATTACAAAATAGGATGATGTTCCTTTAAATATGTGTATTTACATTTTGGCGCCATTTTTTGCTATTTAAACCTTTGTAAAATTATATGTTATTAGTTCTAAGGAAGTCTGTATGCTGACAGATGAAAGCGCTTAACTTGTGGATGTTTTATTCTCTGTAACATTGAATTAAAGTTATTTTTACTCTTCGAGCTGTGCTGAAGTTCATCCAGCCCTGCACCAGTTTTTTCGTATTTCTGGTTTTCTTCTGTGATTCTATAGTTGTTCGTGGACCTATATATGCAAGCTGTGGTTAAGGTATACTTTTGCACATGATAAACATCCCTGCCTTTATCGGGATTGTAACCACGAATGCACAGATACTATGTGGATGCTGTAACCATTACACTGTTGACATTAACGTTGCTTCCGCCTATTTCCTAATTAGATGATTTCTATGTATAAGCTAGGCTAAGCAAAGGGCGGGAGCCCCCAAACTCACTGAGCTTCACGTACTCTTGAAATAACAACATATAACAAATGTACTGTGAGACAATACATTACATTCCTAACTACATTAGGCATAGCCCCTCACTGACACACTTCAAGGGAAACCTTGTTGTGTGAATAGGTAACAGACTCTACACCCCTGGGATCATGTGTCCCAGAACTATACAGCCAGGGAGTGAGGGAGCCTGTCCAGTTTGATAGCTGCAAGACCTGTTGGGGGAATTGAATGGTGTTGAACTGCCACATTAACATGCCCTCTTTAGATCACTATGTGCCCCTATCACCCTCCACAACCCCAGTCTTCAACAGCTTCCAGCAACTCTGTCTGGAATTGCTTCATTGGCTATGCTTGACAGAGGCTCAGTTACTTCATCAATGGTGTGGGGAAGGCCAACACACTGTTGCTATGCTTCTAATTGCCCTTGGGAAGATAGATAGTAGGCTATCTGTGACCCTCTAATGTGCAGGCCATCACAGCTATAATATGTGAATAAACAGACCTTCATATCACAATATACAGTGTGAACTCACCATGTAGTCAGGAAACAGTTGAGTACAGCAAGAACATACAGAACACTGATACTTAGTCACTCCAAAAGCCTATCTTGGAAGCTAGAAGACTTGTATAAGTTTAAGGCTTTCTATTGCTTATCACTAGGTTACCTACAGGGGAGATGAAAAACAAGCACAGATGGGGAACATGCATGCAATGATACCATACCTGCCTATGTGTCAGCCTTATGCTTTGGAATACTGTCCAAGGCTATTGGCGCCCCCATGGTGCCTTATTTAGGAGAGTCTCAAAGGTGAATACCAGCTCCTTAAACAGCACAATAGCATATTCAATGACGTTTATGCTACTCAACACCAGGGGTTGTGATCACAACATACATGCACTCACAGCACTCCTCAGGATGGACAACATCAACATCTGTGCATTAACTGAAATCTGTCTTAAGGCTCCTAAGAGCACACCAGCACTACCAGACTACAACCCATACCACACATTTCAGCCACAGAACATGGACTGACAGACATGGAGGGGCTGTAGCCATATTCATCAGGGATACCTACACCTCCAGGTTAGTGTGCAACATGATACCTCTGTGATCATCCATGTGCAGCTAACATCAGCCACAACTGCAATGTAGAATGTGGCCTGCTACGGATCACCCTGCATGACCTAGGACCTCCACTCCACCTACCTGGAGACAGTGGAGAACACGACAGTCCTAACACACACCCTGGTATTGGTCGATCTCAACTACCATACCATTAACTGGGAAACATACTCTGGTACTCACTTCCAGGACCAGCGCTTCCTGGAATGTATCACCTCATATGCCCTGCATCAGGTGGTAACCTCCCTAACGTGGGGTGGAAACTACTAGATTTGGTCATCTCCAACATGGACAACAGGTGCACCACAGTGGAGGTTAACCAGTCACTGGTTAGATGTGACCATGAACTATTCACTGTTTCCACACCCTAGCATCTCCTCCACCCATGGGTACCACAGTGTATACCTTTCCTACAGCTAAATTTGCACTACTAGTGACAGGGGTGAGGGGTTTCACAGCCCCCATGCTAAGTGAAAACACTGCTCAAGGTACAGACAGATTTACAAATGCAGTCTATAAGCACCTACATGGATGTATGGATCGTGCCATCGCTGGTAAACCAAGACTCACTCCTCCTAGACAAGGACACCATTCTGGTGGACCTCTGCAATTAACAGGCTATACTACAGACATAGGACAGTGTTCCAGACACACAGCAAATCCCACGAAGGGCAGACATCCATGACCACTATTAGTGTGATACGTAGGTCCCACATGACATCATCCAAGGCTAACATCAGCAGGAGAATACGAAAGGATTCGAAAGATAACCACAAAGCCTTCTTTGGCTATGTCAAGGATCTATGTGGTGACACACAGATTTGCACTATGCCGGTGAAATATAGCACAAAATATGCTGACCCTACTGATATCGCCAACATCCTTGCAGATAAATTCGGTGCATACTTCACCCCCTAAAGAGCCCACAACACTACCCGAAAGGTACAGTATCCCAACCACCAGAGACACACAGCTGGAAATGGCCCTGTCTAACTGCAGAACACAGCATCAATGGAGGCAGATGTTGACCCAGACTGCATCTTGCAAACTGTACAAGACAACCTGCCCCCCACCTAATTTAGCATTCCTACCTCAGCCTCTGCACAGGCTACATGCCCATACAATGGCACGTGGCAATGATTATTCCACTCCATCATGGTGAAATCACAACTGACCATGGTAACTACCACCCCATAAGTCTGACTAGCCTGGTCTGCAATGGTATGGTTTGCATCCTCATGGCACTCATTAACAATGACATTGGTAACCTTCAAACACGTGACTCAACCCAAGTCAGCTTGGTTGAGTGCAGTTTATGCCTACAGAACCTGTTTGACGTATTACATAGTCACCAAGATGTTAGATGACAGGGGAGGTGGTTCACACACACTACCTGGAACTCACCAAGGCTTTTGACACCACGCCTCACTCAGATATTATTGATAAACACACCAGCCTGTACATTCACCCATACATCACAGGTTGGGTTGCCAACGGGCTTACACACAGAACCCACATGGTATGACTAGCAGTCTCCAAGTCCAACTCTTGAACAGTCACAACTGGTTTTCCACAGGACTCAGTCCTAGGAGCCATACTGTTTGGCATATATGTCTCAGATGTACAGACAAAGACAGGTGTACTACAGCAGACCCTGTTTGGCAATGACTGCAAACTGGGAGCCATGATTGATAGTCCAGCTGACATGGACATCCCTCAAGGGGCCTCACAGAGAACATCACAGGGTGCCAATGACATGGCCTCCAGCCAAGTGCCACTAACTGCATGGTCATTCCATTGTGGAATTGGTTCCCACATATTAACACATGAGCAGCAGCCACTTTAATACAGACAAGGTAATGGGGTATCTGGGGACTAAGGTAGATAGTGATCTCCCCTGTGACAATCATATCTCCACAGTAGTTAGGACATCCTCCTATGTAGAACATCTGACTACTAAAGGATTCCATCTAGACATACTGGGGTTATAGTGCCCCTTTACTCATCACTCATCAGTCCCATCATAGGGTATAATAACCCATGTGGGATGTACCTCAGAGGACACATTCAACAGCTGGGGGGTCCAAGAATGTACCTCACCAAGGGGAATACTGGCCTCCAACATATGGCCTATGCAGCCGGACTGAATAAACTCCTGCTTTACTCAGTGGCATCTCGTTTCCCCAGAGATGATCTCCACTGGCCAACACAGCCATGTCAAACTCAGGCTTGATGGATATGCTCCACTTATGGGAATCCATGTCACAGTGAGCCACACACTGTAGTGAGCT
Organism: Protopterus annectens; assembly: GCF_019279795.1. Lineage (NCBI taxonomy): Eukaryota > Metazoa > Chordata > Ceratodontiformes > Protopteridae > Protopterus > Protopterus annectens. The sequence goes on along the minus strand of NC_056735.1, from coordinate 1,795,912,385 downwards.
GACCTTGCCACAACAATAACCAGACGATGCTGGAGGGACAGCTTCCTGTCACAGATACTCCCCATACTTTGGAACAATATCCCTAACTACATTATACAGAGCCCCTCACTAACACTCTGCAAGAGAAACCTTGAAGGGTGGATAGGGAACAGTAGATGCACCCCAGGTATCCCGCCATTGTCTCTGCTCCACAGAGGGATGGTTAATGAATCAATGGGGTGGCAAAAGCTGACACATTTTGGCTGGCCTTATGAATGGCCTCTGGCAGTTGGCCAAGTACTTACCTATGAATCTATACATACAGTATCTGCATATGCTGATAGCTTAATTTACTGTTCAGGTGTTGACTTACCTTGTGCCAATGGCTGTTGTGTGTACAATAGTTGAGGGCTGCCTATGTTGGATGCACACAGTAGACTGCCTATACATGACACTTTACAGGTAGGCTTGTGTGAGTGCCATCCATTTTTACTGTGTGTGCAGGTGGAGAAAGGTGTCAGTCCATAGGTGCCTACACTGTCAGTGTGTGTGCTATACGTTCCCTCTTTGCCAAGGCATGGGCATACTGGGCACGCCTCCGTCTGCCTACTGGGGCTGGCTCAGGGTGTTCATGGTCTGAGTACCTCTGTGCCTGTGGGGCCCTTGGCAATGGTGGTGGGGTGTGAAGGCATTCACCATTCTGTCCCTGCTGCAGCTGTTTCCGCAGGACCATATTGTGTAGCATGGCACACACTATGAAGATGTGGACACATGTACCTGGAGAGTACTGCAAGGCACCACCAGATATGTCCAAGCAATGGAACCGTGATTTCAGCATCCCAAACACACGCTCTATGATTGATTCTGGTTTGTGCGTGTGCCTCATTATGGCATTCCTGCATGGGTGTGTGTGCATTTCTGATGGGAGTCATCATCCATGGTTCCAGTGCATAGCCAGCATCCCCCACCAGGTGGCCATTTGGGATGTCCCCCCTGGCAAATAACCAATACAGCTATGAGGCATGCCAGATGTGAGAGTTGTGATAGCTTCCACGGCTGCCAGCACACACATCCATGATAACGCCCTGGGTATTGCACATGACCTGGCAGTTGATGGAGGGGTATCCCTTGCAGTTTATGTAGTGCCTACCCTGCTCACTGGGTAGTGACTTGATGTGTATGTGCATGCAGTCTATTGCACCCAGTACCTCTGCATATTCTGCCACATGGTGGAAGAGACGCATATTGCTGGCCAACTCCTCCTGCGTTCGGGGGAAGTATATGTGCTCATTGGCATGTGGTAACATGGCATCCAGGAACTGGTGTAGTACCCTGGATGCTGATGCCTGTGAGATGCCCATGATATCCACAGTTGGTCTTTGAAAGGTACCTGTAGCTGGTATTCTCAGGCTTACACATACCTTCATATCCACTGGGATGGGTTTCCCTCTGTTTGTTCTGGCTCTGAGGCATGGCCGGCACAGCTCCACAAGTTGCTGTAGGGTGTCCCTGTCCACCCTGTAATGCTCTACTATCTCCAGATCATGTAGCCCCTGGTAGGTTACCCTGGGTCTGAACACTCTCCTCCTCCTCTGGTGCCTGCAGTGGTCATGTGCATCATCCTCCACACCACCTTCAGTCTCCAACACATGTTGGTGGATCAAAGCTATGGCAGCCCCTAACATGCACATAATAAAAGTTCCCCATCTGTATACACCACTGGTGCAGAGTGTATGGGAATACACAAATGTGTGTGAGGTGCTTTCACACTTTATAGTATTGTGCTATGGATACTGCTGATGTAAGTGGGTGTGTATGAACTATTCCAGCTGCTACGTGTCTTAATTATGGGTTTTGCAATGAGTACTGCAAGTGTGGGGCCTTTACTGTAGAGATCTACTTGCCTGCCTTGATTAATCTGTTGCCCTTTAACTCACTTTTAGTCCTGGATCCCCTCCCATTATCAGGCATGCATCCACCTGCCGTCTTTCTTGTTTTGTATTTTCCCTACCCAGTCATGGCAAAATGTGTCTTGTAGCTGATATACTGCATATCGCCTTTGTTCTGCTTTGACACTTTGCTGATTTCTTTGCAGTACAGCCCCTTCCCTTCCCTGTTCTGCAGGTAGCTGCTTGCAGCCTTGTTAGCTGTTGTCACTGGCCCACTGTAGGCTCCTAGGTGTTAAGTAGTCATTTGTACTCCAATTTCACTGCTGCAGCATTTCCTTATTTCTTTCCTATATCCTTCCTGTTTCAGCTGCAGTGCGCGATGCGCATACCCGTTTACCGGGTTTACGCACATTTTCATCTCCGTTCACATGCATACTCGGTTACCTTGTGTACTCTCAGCTAAGCATAGCTATGGGCAATTCGACACACCCCTATCTTGCAGCTTTGCCTAGCTAGGGGCAGACCGGCTTAGCAATGCTCCAATGTGCTTACAGCAATGGCAACACACCCCTCTCTTGATGTCTTCTTTATCTCAAGGGCTCACCTCGGTGTAATAATGCTATGCTGTGAGATGCATCCTTACACCAGTGGGGAATCTGCGATTCACTATTACTCCTCTCATTTGCATGGCATTGCCTACTAATTCCTAGCTACTGTGCATAACACTGTCACTGCTCCTTAGCAACCCTTGCGCCATGAGTATGGTGTAGCATGCCTGCCATTGACTATTATATGGAAATTGTAGTATACGTTTCATTGCAGTTTTATTCTATATTTTTATATATTCCTTGTGATCCCCTTTGCTCACCGCTGCCCTGCGCTTCCACTTTGCGATAGTGCGACTATATATATTAAATGTTAATTTCATATTTTGTACATTTTTTTATGCCAATGGCTATATATTTAGCCATTGGCATATATTAACATTATAATACATGTGTTTGGTTGGCTGTCATGGCTTTGATTTAATGTTTGCAAAAATACAAACCGTTTTCTATGGTTTACATTTCTGCATGCTTACACTACGCCTGCACCACTTCCTGAATCGCTACATACCTTCATTTGCATGCTACACTGTTACACATGGGGTAATTAGCATACAAGGCTCAGGAGTTGTGCGGGTGTAGCGTGCACAGGTAGTGCACATGGAAACAGCTTTCCCAGACCATAATTTGAGAATACTCTTTAAAGAACAATTTTAATTTATGTCCGGTTTACTGGTAGCATTTAGCCTTAGCTGCCATTCCAATTGTAATTCCTCTAAATGTGTTTTCAAATCATCTACCCTCTGAGTAGGAACAATACGATCAGTAACAAAAAACATAAGCAAATAAAACTCCACAGGTGAAGAAACTTGGTTCAAAGAATCCAGTGCGTATCAAACATTTATAATAACCATGTAGAGCTTCTGAAAAGTGCACTGCTGAAGTTTGCAGATCTTAATCGCTCTTCCTAAGAAGGGAGTAAGGTTCTGCCCAGAAATTAAATATTGACGCACTTCCACACCATAACTGTTGGGAAGTGAAAAACCATATTTATGGTGTGGAAGTGCGTTAATATTTAATTTCCGGGCAGAACCTTACTCCCTTCTTAGGAAGAGCGATTAAGATCTGCAAACTTCAGCAGTGCACTTTTCAGAAGCTCTACATGGTTATTATAAATGTTTGATACGCACTGGATTCTTTGAACCAAGTTTCTTCACCTGTGGAGTTTTATTTGCTTTGGTACTTGTGTTAGCGTGGACATTTGTTTTTAACAAAAAACATAAACTTCCTAAAGTTCTCACAAGTCACACTGTGTGTATAAAGTGCATTCTCAATCTTTTTGTTTTTACTATCCCTTACATGCTCGGCTATTCTTTCCTTCAACTTCCTCATGTTTTTACCCACATAAAAAGCCAAACATGAAGTGCATGTAGCAATATAGACCACCATTGTCATGTTACAATTACAGTTGCCTGGGAATGACATACTGTGGTTGTAACTATCTGTACTTACATAAGGGCCATTGCTTATGTATTTACAGTACCTACACATATTACATTTTGACATCTTAGAGCGATGTCTTTTACTACTTCTATCAGTAGTTTTCTCTAGGTTCATTTTAATGTTTCGTCCCCTACTATATATTATTTTCGGCCCTTGGGCCAATACATTTTTTATGTCTTCGTCAAAAATTAACTTCCAGTTTTTACTCAAAATTTTTCTAAAGTGTTGGGTCTCCTGATTATAGGGAAGCACTAAATTTCTCTCATGTTGCGCTCCTGTCTTTGGACTAATGCATGTCCCTGTTACAGTGGTAAGGATAGGAGCAAACACATATTTTCGTTTTTTCAAAACTTCATTCCTAACTTTTAACAACATTCTAATAGGGTACCCTCTCTTTCTAAACATCCCTATCAGTTTGTATATTTCATTTTCAAAGTTTACGTTGTCACTTATTAATCTACTGATCGTCACCATCTGCACCTTAATAACGCTCTTTTTTTTTTGGTGTGGAAGATGACAGCTATTATAATGCAATAAAGAATTTGAATATGTGACCTTCCTATTTATAGTAGACTCAATTTTACCAGTCACCTCATTTTTGTAAAGGGAAATGTCCAAAAAATTAATTGTCTGATGGTCTATTTTCCAAGTAAATTTCAAGTATGCAGTAGTTGTGTTCAAAAATTGAATGAAAGTACTCATTTATCATCACTACCTTTCCAAACAAGCAGTATGTCATCCAGAAATCTAAACCATGCAATCACCTTGTCCATACGTATAGAGGTGAATACATATCTGTTCTGCCACTCAGGGAGGACCAAATTTGCATAAATGGGAGCACATTTAACTCCCATTGCTACTCCCATCATTTGACGGAAGTATTCTCCTTCCAAATAAAGGAAATTATTGTGTAACACTACTTCAATAAGCTCTATTAGTAGATTATGCTTAATAGTGTGCATACCGTCTACTTCATTTAAGGGATGTCCAAATAATTCTACTCCCTCTTGATGTGGGATCACCGAAAATAGGTTAATGACATCTATAGTAACAAATAAATAGTCCACATCAATAACCAAATCTCTTAAGGCCTCAAGGCAATGCCAGGAGTCCCTCAAAATGTATTTTTTACTTTGCACTACCTTCTTACAATGAAAGTCAATGTATGCAGCAATAGTCTTTGAGTTCATTGCTGCTACAATTGGTCGTAAAGGGGGGGTTGTTTAAATTTTTGTGGAGTTTGGGTATGCCAAATATAATTGGAATGACCAGATTTTCATTAATCAAGAACTTATAGTCTCTTTCGTCTATAATCCCTTGTTTAATAGGTCATAAAGATATCAGTCTATTTTTGCATAAGCCCTGTTAATTTCATTCAGGGTTGCTGCCTTGTAGGTATTATCATCATTTAACAATTCAAACATTCTACCCACATAGGCCACTTGAGTCATTATAAACCCCCCCCCCCCCAACATACACCTTTTTCCAGCTTCATAAACCTGTAATCTCTAAGTTCACATAAACTTTTTAAACACTGCCTTTCATTTACAGATATATTGTCCACCCCGGCCACTTTGTTTGTTAAAACTTTACATATTTCTTTTTCACAAATCCTTTTGAACTGTTCTACTACAGTGTTAGTAGTATAAATATACCTTTTCCTTCTAATATTGTCTTTGCTTGTTGTATCCTCACTATTCCTGTTGTGAAAATACACTGCTAAATTAACTAGTAATCCAAGTGGAATGACTGAAGTATATAAACAACAATAATCGTAAAATCTCCAGTAGTTTTCCAGCACAATAAAGGCCACCTCTAATGTAATAAATGAACTGTTTATTAATCCAATAAAAGGCAAAAACCAAACAAAACAGCAAACGGACTAAGCGCTGCAAAAAACAAATGAAACAGCACTTAGTCCGTTTGTTGTTTGGTTTGGTTTTTGCCTTTTATTGGATTAATAAACAGTTCATTTATTACATTAGAGGTGGCCTTTATTGTGCTGGAAAACTACTGGAGATTACACTGCTAAATTAAGCTGTCTTGTGTATAACCTCAAGTTGATTATTACCTTTGCTATATCTAATCTATAGTTAGGAACAAAGGTAAAGCCCCTTTTCAAAAGAGTGCTGTAGGTATCATCAATACACAAATCAGAAAAATTAGAGACGGAAAAACTTCTTTGGTAATAACAGTGACTGGTTGAATATCATCAAATACATTAGACAAAGCTAGCACTAGTTCATCTGCCTCAGAGGCACTGCATTGTTCCTCCCAGGATATTGTGTTAGACCCCACTGATTGGTTTGATTCTGGTGTCCCGGTTGGTTCTGATTCTTGTTCAGTAACCTCTGCGACCTCCTCATAGGTGATTCTGACACTGAAAGATTACTATTTCTCCTATTTTTGTTTCTTCTCTTACCGTTGTTAACACTTTCTACACCATAATTTGTTTAATTTACAGAATCTACATCTCTAGTCACTGGATAAGCTGTTTTAGTAACATAATCATTAGTGTCTCTAGTTAGCTTTTTGTGTTTCCTTTCCACATGTATTGGTCCGAAGACAGGAATGCAACATGAGAGAAATGTAGTGCTTTCCTATAATCAGGAGACCCAACACTTTAGAAAAAATTATGAGTAAAAACTGGGAGTTTATTTTTGATGATGACATAAAAAACGTATTGTGCCAAGGGAAGAAAATAACATATAATACGGGACGAAACATTAAAATCTACCTAGAGAAAACTACTGATAGAAGTAGTAAAAGACATCGCTCTAAGATATCGATATGTGTAGGTACTGTAAATACATAAACAATAGCCCTTATGTAACTACAGACAGTTACAACTGCAGTATGTCATGCCCAGGCAACTGTGATTGTAGCACGACAATGATGATCTACATTGCTACATGCACTTCTTGTTCGGCTTTTTATGTTGGTAAAACCATGAGGAAGTTGAAGGAAAGAATAGCCGAGCATGTAAAGGATATTAAAAACAAAAAGAATGAGAATACACTTGATACACATAGTCTGACTTGGGAGAACTTTAGGAAGTTTATGTTTTTTTGTTATTGACTGTATTGTTCCTACTCAGAGGGGAGATGATTTGAAAACACATTTAGAGGAATTAGAATTGGAATGGCAGCTAAGGCTGAATGCTACCAGTAAACCGGGCATAAATGGGAATTGTTCTTTAAAGAGTATTCTCAAATTAAGGCCTGGAAAATTGTAAGGGTTTTATTTATTTTTATTTTTATATTTATTGTGTTAACACCAAGTCCATTGTGTATGGTATGTAAGGGGTGGTTAGGTGTAATAATTAAATGATTTAGACACATGTTTTATGCCTTTTTGTAAGTTCTATGTATTTATTAGTAAGCTCTCCATTTTATTTTATTTTATTTCATTTTACTTTATCTCATGCATTTACACAGGTTTTATTATGCATCTTATTTTAATGAAGTATTTTATTTTATTTTATTTATTTAAGTTTGATGACCAGGGATGTCCACTGGGCCAAAAAGAGCCCGTTTTCAGTGGAAGCCCAGGGAGAAAAGCTTCACAATAATTGCAAGTTACATTTCACGTTACAAAAGGGCATAGTTCATACAGCTAATTAAACATTTACAGATAAGCTCCATGATATTTGCAATTGGCTTGTCATAATGTTACAAAAATGAAAAGACACAATTCAATACAAAAATGTCAACAGTTGCATAAAATGAAAAATTTTTATTATAAACTCAATTGTAGGTTTAACATTTCAAAATATATAGCTACTAGCCATTAGTAGGTTAGGAAAATATTATGCATGGAGAGGCTAGTAGTATATTTGAGACTGGAGAGTATAGTACAATAGATATTAGAGAGAAAATTAGTTTTTAGTAGGGGAGGGATTGTTTTGGGTGGGATGAAGTAATAGTAGAGGTAGTTGGCTGAGTCAGTGCAAGGTAGAATGAGGGGGGTGGGTGGAGTTGTTCAAGTTGGAGCCTGGCAAGGGCATTACCATTTGGAAGAAAGATAAGAGAGTAGCTGAGAATTGAAATTTGTATGGTTAGGTAGGTTGCATAGGTGTGTGGGGAGAGAGTTCCACTGTTTAGCTAAGGAGTGGGACAGCAGTAGATGGCCAGGAGGTCTTGAAGGTTTGTGGATCTGAAAGAGATTTTGTTTTTTGGATCTGAGTGAGTGGTTGGAAATGTAAGGTTTTAAAGAAGTAGCGATAGCTAGGCAGTTGGCAGGTTTAAAGATGAGCTTGTGGGCTATGGTGAGTTGTAGGTAACTGAGGTAGTTGGTTAGTTCAAGCCAGTTGAGGGTGAGGAGGGAGTGTCAGTGATGGGATGAGTTTTTTGAATTGGTTGCAAATTTGGAGGTCTTGTATTAGCAGGATTCAAGTTTGGACTGAAGGCCAAGATGGAGATTGGTGAAAAGAGGGGCAGCATACATAAGGGAGGGGAGTAGGAAGGTGGATGCAAGAGTTTGATGGGTAGCGGGGCTTAGGAAGCGGTTGTGCCTGCAGAGGAGACCTAATGTTTGGTGGATGTTCTTGATTGTGGAGTGGATGTGGGTGTCAAATTTTAGTTCTTCATCAATAATGATGCCAAGAAGCTTGATGTTGTGAGCAATTTCAAGGAGGGTGTTGTTTTGGCTCTGTATGGTGAATGTGGATTTGTCAATGGAGTTTTTGGTAGGGGAAAAAAAACATTAGTTTGGTTTTATTTGCATTTAGTGCCAGATGGTTAGACTGCATCCAGGTTTCTGTTTTGGAGAAGGGTAGTTGAGTTTTTGCTAGGAGCTCGGAAGGGGAGAAGGCTGAGCAGATGATCGTTGAGTCATCTGCATATTGGGTGATAGATGAGTCTGGGATGGATTGGTGAAAGTTGTTAATGAATAGGTTGAAGAAAAGAGGGCCAAGAACAGAACCTTGTGGGATACCTGTCGGTGTGGGAAAGAAGGAGGAGGTTGAAGTTTTCCATTGAACAGCTTGTTGGCAGTTGGACAAGTAGCTGAAAAACCAGGTGATGGTGGTGGGAGAGAGGTGTAGGGTGGAGAGTTGGGATATAAGTAGGGTGTGTGAGATGGTGTCAAAGGCCTTTGACAGATCTAGAAATAGTGTGGATATGAACTTGCCTGAGTCGCGTTTGAGGTTTATGGTTTCAAGAAAGGAAAGAAGGACAGTCATGGTGCTGTGGCCAGGGTGGAAGCCATGTTGGGTAGGGGAGAGGAGATTGTTTAGTGTTAGGTGTGCCATGAGTTGTGCTTGTATTGTTTTCTGTACTATTTTAGAAAGAAGGGAAAGGATGGCAATAGGCCTGAAGTTGGTGGTATCAGTATTTTTTCCACCTTTGTGGAGGGGATGATGTAAGCATGGCGCCAGATAGAAGGGACATATGATTCTTGTATTTTTTAGGGAGAATGTTATTTACAACCTTTGGAAATAATATTTATTTCAACATCATGTGTTTTTAAATGTTGACATGACTATTGTGTGATCACATGATTGAACTGTATTTAAATGGGTAATTAGAGAACAAAGCTTTACTCTGAGGAAATAGTTGGGTGAAAGCGCTTAGTGTGTTTTTAATAGTTATTAAAATCTGTTTGCTGTCACGTACGGCAGTGGCATTTTTATTTTTTATCTTTGAGGAATGGAGGACAACAACAGTCATTCCTTTGCACAGATGTAAAGCTTTAATGGACCTTGGTAATTATATACCCCTAAGCCTGACCAGTCTCATCTGTAAGGCTATGGTAAGGATCATTATGGAACTAATAACTATGGCTATAGATAACATACAGACTCTTGACCCAACCCAGTTCATATTCATTAAGGGCAGGTAGTGCCTACTTATTTGGGTCGACTTCTATGAAAAAGTCATTGGGGCAATGAATGAGGGCAAATCAGTGCACATGTCATACATGGACCTCACAAAGGTGTTTTACACCATTCCATACTCAGACATCAAAGATAAGCTCTCTCAGCTGAATGTTAACCCCTAGGTAAGGTTTAAAATAGAAGAGAGAACTCTGGCAGGGCTCTAATGCCTTTTACATGTTTAGACCAGCTACTGCTTAGGAGGTGTCTCAATCTACATCCAAAAGAGACTCACATCAAAGCTCATAAAGCAGCATAATGCACTACAGCTTCTTCATGTCTGAATAACCATCAGAAAGGTCCCATACAATAAATTAGCTAGCTGTAGAACTCCCTCTATCAGACAAGAAAGCCAGAACGTCTATCTCCAGGAACTAGAATCACTCAGTATTAAACCCAGTACCATTTTCCTAGGTGATCTAAACTATCCAACTATAGACTGGGAAACCTACACCACCAGTAGTGTACACGCACAGAGATTCCTGGACTTTGTCAATGCAAATGCCCTGGAACAATTACTCAGAGAACTCACTGGGGGAAATAATATCTTGAATCTTGTCCTTACTAATATGGGAACATCTTGCATTGTACCCTGCATATCTTCATCACTTTTTAGGTCTAACCATAAGACAGGCTTCTTCTAAATAAAACTGAAACCAGAGATCCTTTCCACCCAAGGTATCTATAGAAATTTCTTTAAGGCAAACTGCCTATATCTAAGTGATACACTGGCAAGCTTCAAATTGCCACCAATCCTAGTTAACTCCACTGAATATGTAGAAATGTACTGAATATGTAGAAATGTATACCACCTCACTATGCCAACATGTAAACAGCTGCATACCCATCAGGAGCAAGTGCAGGGCAAATCCCAGAAACACACCCACATGGTAGAAGCGTAACATCAACAAACTTTATTAAAAAAAAAAAAAAGGAAAAGTATTTTGACCAAAAGTAAGAAGAGTAATTCCCAGAATATTAGAGTCATTGTCACTCAAATAAACAATAAACAAACTCAGGAGCTCAATAAAATCCACTGAAGCCAAGTTTGAGGCTAAAATAGTAATCTGAAAAGCACAATGTGGCAATGCACTGAGCTGATTGGGAATGATGTTACTTACACTGAAGCTTAAGATATGACAAACCTACTGGCTGATAAATTTAGCTCTAAATTTACCCCTCTCTCTACTCTCTCTCTCTGGCCCCCAAGATATACCTGCAACTGCCTCGCCTCCACCTATAACACAAGACTAAGTCCTAAAAGTGCTGTCAAAAGCTAAAAATACTGCATCGATGAGTCCTGACAATATCCTTGGATGCATCTCATTTAGCTAGCATGAAGCATGGTTTAGCCACACTCCCAACAACACTGTCGTCTCAGCCTCCATAAAGCTTTGTACCAAGTGAATGGAGAACAGCTACAGTCATTACCCCATAAGGGAAGGCCTTCCACAGACCCAGGCAATTACAGACCTATAAGTCTGACCAGCCTCATATGCAAAGCCTTGGAAAGACTTATCATAGAACTAATCAGTCAGGACATAGGGAACCTCTAGCCACTGGGCCCATTTCAGTTTGGATTCATCAAGAGCAGGTTATGCTTACTCAATCTGTTTGATTTTTTTTGAAAAGGTCACCAAAGAAATTAATGAAGGCAAAAAAATGGTACACACTGCATACCTCAACCTGACTGAAGCTTTTGACACAATTCCTCACTCAAGTATAATAGAAAAGCTGAATAAATTGGGAATAAACCCCTATGTTGCCTGCTGGATTGTCAATTGGCTCAAGATAGGATGCAGGAAATCAAAATAGGGGAAGTTGCCTACACAGAGAGATCAATTGCCAGTGGACTCTCCCAGGTTTCTGTGCTGGGACCTCTCCTGCTTGGCATTTACTTTTCTGAAATAAAAGCTAATACCAAAGGGCTCTGGCTGACTAAGTTTGCAGTTGACTGCAAGCTAGGAAGAGTAATTAAATTCCCAAATGACTTAGCCATCCTGGAGGAAGGTTTGTCCCAAATAAATAAATTACTTCTACAAAAATCATGGACTGAAACAAAATGCCAAAAATGCATTATTGTATTCTTTGTGAAGTCATCTGTCTCAGGGAACTACCACATTAACAATATGCTCCTAAGAGTTGACCCAGTTTTTTTGAGTTTGGGAACTTATGTGGACAGTGACCTAACTTTTGACCATCATGAGTCCAATGTTGTGAGAAAGCCCTTCTGTACTGCACAGCTTATAAACAATGGGATTGTGTCTAGATTTAGGGATGCCATTGTTCCTATTTACTTAGCCTTCATTAGGTTAATCATTGAATATAATACCTCATTTGGCATATATCTGTCTAGACACATGCAACAACTGGAATACTCACAGACATACCATACTAAAGGGATACAAGGCCTAAACAACATATCCTACATGGACCAACTCAAAGCTCTGTCACTATACTTTGTACTGTAGACTGCTAAGAGGTGACTTGTGTCTGTCTTATAAGGCATCCACTGACCCAGTACTGATGGTGTACTGCACATCAGCAGGTCAAATGGCATTAGAAATACTTGGTCTACGGATCTAAACCTCTTCTACAACATCAACTGAACAGTTTGGAGGGACAGGTATGTCTCAAAGAGGATACTGCTGCTCTTGAACAGACTCCCCATCCACATAAAACAAAGTTCATCCCTGTATATATTCAAGCTCACTTTGAATCTATGGATGGGAAACAGAAAATTTACCCCAGGACTGCCCCCTGTACTACTAATGGACCAAGGCAGTGGATCCCTTCTAATTATCAATGATATTATCCCAGTTGTTCTCATTGTGAGTAATATATAATCAACCATGGGATGAGTAAGGCCAGGCTCTAACCAAATGGGATACGCTAATTTGAGCACAAAAAGGGAAATTAGATAGGCTTAAAATGACGCGCAAGGGCAGCTAGCCTACTACTTACCTATGAACCTATGTGACTTTTTGGGTATGAAACTGATTCATAAACAGAACCCAAGAAGAAAGAACGCGCAGCTATACCTCCTCCAAATGACCTCTCACTAGCAGAGTAGCCCATTGTTTAGTCCTTGGGCTACTTCTGTTTGTCATTTATTTATTTGAGGTCACAGCTAGTGTTAATAGTTTGTGGCTGGCCATGTTTGCAGATGACTGCAAGCTTGGAGCCATCATAAACTCTTCAAGGACTCTAGGAGTCTGCAAGAGAGCTTGTCCCAAACAAATACTTGGTGTCAAAACAATGGACTAAAACTAAATGGCAAGAAATGCGTAATCATATCCTTCAGCAAGCATGACTCTCCTTGTAACTATCACATTGACAACATCCCCTTGAAAACTGATCTCATAGTTAGACATCTGAGAACCTATGTCTACAATGAACTGTCCTTTGAAACCCATGTATCTACTATTGTAAGGAAATTCTTTTTTTATCACACTGCTTATATTTGAAAGTATGGCATCCATATTCAGGGTCATCATAATTGTTCCACTGTGCTCAACAATCACTAGGACAATCATTGAGTATAATGCTCATTTTGATATGTACCTGTGCAAACACTTTTCACAAAAGGAATGAATAAAATGCTTCCTCAATAACAAAATCAAGGGCCTAAATCATTAAAATTATGCAGACCTACTCAAAGCCTTGTCTCTTTTCAAGGTATCATAAACACCTGCTCAAGAGACCTCAACCTCTTTTACAAATTTAAAAGAACATGCTGGAGGGATAGGTATGTATCACAGAGAATACTGCTTCTATGCAAACATCTTCTACTACTCATAAAGCAGAGTACTTCACTTACTCTATTCAAATGTAATTTGGATGAATGGCTGAATAACTACAAATTCACCCCAGGTGTAGCACTACCGGCCCTTGTGGACAGGGGAAATGTATAATTACTTGAATGTATATTTAGGTTCATAGTTTTATAGTGCTATCAGTCTGCAGATTATTACAAACCTAGCAAATTACCAGAGGTCAGAATCAAACCCTGTACTTTGTACCTGTGAGCTAAAGACCTCAATCTTTACTCCAAACCCTCCCCCTCATTTATCCTGTATTGGGATATCATATTGCAAAGTATAAGGGCTAATAATTATCATGGTACTGCAAGGCTAGGCTTCTTAAGATACTCATAGATCAATAGCTTAGTAAGTACCTATGATCCTATGAACAGTAGTCCTGTTAATGCCCATGCCATCTCAACTCCTTTTTTCTTATCAAATAACGTAATAACAGAAAGCTAAAGCAGAACACATCCAAAACTATAGCAATGCTGTTAGGTACTCCCCTAAAAGGCAGAAAAACTCTTAATCCCTTTTTATTCATGACCATCTGGACAACCCTATTGTTCAACTAATCTCTTTCAAATACTTCGTTATGTGATTTGATCCTGGGCAGAAGTTTCACCTTCACCTAGAGCAAATATGGAAGGAAATAAATTCCCTCCTATTTTTTGGTCCTATAAAATGTCTCCCTTTCTATGCAGAGCAATCAGGAAAGTCACATGCAAAGGCATTCTACTAGCACAACTTGAATATGGACTTTCACTGGTTACAGCAGCATCCAAGAAAAACTCTTCTACCATCCAAACTATAAGTAACTCTATATGTCGTTTCATTACTCTTTCCCCTGTGAATGAGCATCATTGTATCACACCTAATAAAGCCAACTGGATACCCGTCCAACAATGTACCAACCTGTTTATTGGATCCCAAGGCTATAAGCTCCTCAAATATGTTCTTCCCTTGCCTCTGTCCTCTTCAGACACCCCGCTGAGTTGCAATCTAAGAAGTCTTAACCACTTTAGTTCACATTTTCAGTGTCCCAGAACCAGACTTCACTGCACTATGTCGCCTACTTGCTAAGCCAGAAACTCTGGGAATCTCTCCCTGCTAATCTTAAAAACCTCATGTCGTTCCCATCATTTCTTGCTCAGCTAAAACATCATCTCAAGTCTGAATCAGTTCACAGATGCTTTCCCTCTGCTCACATCACCTAATCCCCCACTCCTTTCTTCACCAGTTAGGCACCTTTGTCTTCCTCACGTTATTCCCCTGCACTAATATTTGACATCTCCTCCACATTGAATATATTGTATATAGTTAGTTTTGGTGTACTCTTAACTATCTTTTGCTATCTTTTACACTTTGTGCTCTGTTCCTTAACTATTTCACTCTTTTTCTTTCCTCCTTACTCTAACCATCACTTCCTATTCTCCTTTGTACTGTGTACCTTTTTATTGTTACTGTTATTGACTTGTCGCTATCTTCACACAACATTGTGTTTGCATTCATAATACTTCTTGTTAATCTGCTTGACCACTGTCATTTATATTTGTCCAGACCATACCTTTCTAATGTACAGAGTTTCATTGAATGTCCAGATTTTTTACTCATATTTTTAGTCTGTTTCTCATAAAATGTGTGGATTTCTGACAAATCATTGGGGAGTGAAGTCACTAAATAATGACAGACATTTGAATTTCAGATTTCTTATCCTTCAGAAAATGCATATCAATGCAAAATATATTACTTTAGCAACTTTAAAAGTTTATAAAAGCAATATTTAAAACCTGTTCCTATTTTGGGCCTTTGTTCACTATTGTTTGTGCCTTTGTCCAGATTTCTTGTGCTAAGATGTTGAGAGATATGATCGGGACTGAGAGTGAAATAGGTCCATTTGGAATGATGCTCTCTACCCCGGTTAACAAATTGAATGAATTAATGAATAAATAAATAAATAAATAAATAGATACATACAATTCTTTTTTTTTTTATTTAAATCTAGGAAATTAACTATGTCTCATAGGTTCATAGGTTCATAGGTAGGTACTAGGCTATTGGCCCTAGGGCATAATTAAGCCTAGCCATAAATTTTGTGCTATAGCACTCCCTCCCAGGTGGTTTAGTTACCTGCACCCCTGTCAAGCAGGGCCATGGAAGTGATTCCAGGGGTGAATTTCCTGTTTATCATCCACTCATCTAGATTTCTCTTGAAGAGTGCCAATGAGGTGCTCTGCCTCACATATATGGGGACCCTGTTCCAGAGCAAGGGGAGTCTCTGGGACACAAATCTGTCCCTCCAACACGTCCTGTTTATTGATGATGTTAGGTTTATGTCCCTTGAGCATGTAGCTCTGGTGGATTGAGTTTTCCTTAGGTGGAGCATTTCTAGCAATTCGGGGTTTGACATAGCCTTGTATGTCAGGCAGAGATCACCTCTGAGCAGCCGGTATGTGACTGAGTACAGTCTGAGTTTTTTTAGCCTCATGGCATAGGGCATCTGTTTAAGGCCCTTTATCCTCTTTGTGAGGTACTTTTGAGGCCTCTCCAGCTGCTGCTGATGTCTTGCTAGGTACATAGCCGGTTTTAGGCACTAACTAACTCGCGGTTGGTCAGCTGGGGGCCCCTCCTAGGGGGCCCCAACACAACAAGTTTATCTCTCCGATATTTTGTCACATCTGTAAACCAACAAAAAAAACAGCAGTCTTGCAGTTATACTATAAACTATGATGAGTAATAATACTCTATATTATATCTAAATTTAAATTCAAAGATATTTCTATTTATTAGTGTTTGTCAAGTAACAAGTAAAGTAACAGAATTTGTAATTTTATTACTTAACTTCACTGTACATCTCCTTAGTTAGTTAAACTGCTGTTGACAGCCAGTAAAACTAAAAAAAACTAACTAACATAGCTTTTTTTAGTCCCTGCAAAACATGGCTGCAGGGGCCCCTTAATCATCTTTTTGTCTGTGCTGGGGCCCCTGGCTGCTGCTGATTGGATTGGGAAAATGAAAATGCAAAATTTTCCATTTCCTAATTATGCTCTTCAACGAGGTGCTGTGTGTGATGATATGAAGGATGAAGATAGATGATAATGAACATGAACAATGCCACAGCAGTCACTGGAGGATCAGCAGTCTAGACTGACCAAGGTAAACACTAGAGGGATCAGCAGCCCACCAGAACTTACCTCAGTGCAAACTTTGGAGCTTAAGAAGAGCTGATCATATCGATTCTCAGGGATAGTTTTTCAGGTAGTTTATAACTAATACCAGAGTAGAACATTACTAGTAAGAATTCAGTACAATCCATAAATTACAGAATCAAAAATAATAGAATAAATGCTCCAGATGTTTAAAAATGTAATAAAATTAACTAATTCACTTAAAAGTTACTAATCAACATCAATTTTGGATCAACATCAATATTGGACAATAAGTATAAAACCTGGATGATCTGGATTGAATCCTGTATGATTTTGAGAGATTTTATGAAGGATAAAGAATTATGAAGGATAAAGAACAAAGTATGAACAAATCCAGGGGAAAAGGTGAAAAGGAGGGACAGTGACAAGTATGCATTTTACCCTCAATGAGATAAATCCTACCCCTTAATCTGTGCTGGCACTGCTAAAACATCAGTGTGAATAGTCGTGTTTGTCCATCTGAGCGCACAAGGCATTTCTCTGTTTGCATAACTAGTACAAAACATCACTGATTTTTATCTGTGCATGAACCCAATAATGCCAGGACACAGACATTTTTCTTCTGTGTATCAGTAAAAAAATGTACTTAATAAGTAATTATATTTGAAAGTAAGACATAACATATATCACACAGATTCTTCAGAACAGATATTTTTGGAGTCTGGTTCCGCCCACTCACTAAATGGATAATGGGGACTTTTAGGATAAAGCTAATAATAGCCTCTGTTTACAACCACACCCATTCTAAAACCAGCCTGCTCAAATGTGTGTGTGTGTATAAAGCAACTTCTACGATTATGAGGGCTGGGGTGTACAAAGAAGGTTACTATAGCTTGTGTAAGAGAGGTGTACTGTCTAATATACATGTGGCTACCTTGACGCTAGGGGTAAAGAACATGCTAATGTATATATGTATATCATCAGTCACTTGAAATATGACAAAGCAATTTTAAATCTCTGCTTTCATCCCAGTCTAAACACCAGAGGATACATAGGCAGTGACTTGTCTTTTAGAGGTAGCGAGGGAGGCAGGCAGGATAAGACTTAAAATAAATCACAACTACTGGCTTGTTAGTTTACTGTACTGTTAAATTTTGTCAGCTTGAAAAATTAAGCCTTGGCCACAATTTATGCCTTGAAAGAAAAAAAAACTGAAAAACTTTCTTTTTTTTTTTTTTTCTTCTTTTTTTTAGAGTAAAAATTGATGAAAAAAAAAGTTGAAAAGTAATCACAAGACCATCTGTAAACTGACTTGAGTTATTTCCTAAATGGTTATTACTGTGTTGTCTTGTTCAGGAAGGTGGTGTGAAGGATGCAAGGGAAAACTAAGCTGAACCACAACAGTGAAATTCTTTCCTTAATCATAATTTCTGTCAAGAGCTATTATTGGATGAAAAGGTTGAAAAGTGCACTTCAGAGGACTCAGTGGTGAGGACTGTAGGGTGTGTGTGTGTGTGTGTGTGGGGGTTGAAATGTAGGTCCAGTCATCATTTCACTTTAAACCAGACTACCATAGACTTATTTGTTACACTGTTGCAATGTTGTGCCAGTAACTCAAACTGATAGGCCTGTTGTAATGTAAAAGCTTGTAGCTGCAGGTCTGTCTGTGGATACTAGCTAGGTACATCCCGAATGGGGCATTATATTCAATAATGGGTCTAATTAGTGATGTGTACAGGGGGATAATAACTTCCTTATTCCTAGATGCAAACCCCTTTGTGATAAGGTGTGCCATGTAGAAGGACTTTCTAACCACATTAGCAATGTGGTTGTCGAAAGAGAGGTTACTGTCTACCTGAGTCCCTAGGTCTCTTTTCACACTCTGTGATAAGTGGGCTACCACCTATGTTGTAGTTCATAGGCACTTGCTTTTTCCCAAAGGGGATAACAATGCACGTTTTGACATTTAGTTTGAGGCCATGGTTTTGGCACCATGTATCTGTATCCGTAAGGCCCCTTTGAAGGATGTCAATGTCACTAGGATTCTCTATTATGGCTTCCAGTTTGCAGTCGTCTGCGAACTTTGTTAGCCATAGTCCCTCCATGTTTGCTTGTACTTCTGAGAAGTAGAAGCCAAACAGGAGTGGTCCCAGGACTGAGCCCTGTGGTACACCACTAGTCACATGTTTGGAATCTGATCTAGCATTTCCTATTCTCACTGAATGGGTTCTATTCATGAGCCAGTTTGCAACCCATCTTGTTACGTAGGGGTTTATATTTAGGTTGGTGAGTTTGTCTGTAATTGGGGAATGGTATTGAAGGCCTTTGCAAGATCAAGGTATGCTGTGTGAACCACCTTGCTCTCATCTATTGCTTTAGTGACCATTTTGAAGAAGTCAACCAGATACAGGAGACATGACCTTCCCTTCACGAACCCAAAATGGGTGGGGTCCAGGGTTTGTAGGTTCCCAGTGTCATTGTTTATGAGTTCCATAATGATGCGCTTCATGGCCTTGCAGACGAGACTCATCAGGCTGATGGGGTGGTAATTCCCGGGGTCAGTGGTTGCACCTCCTTTGTGGAGTGGTATGACTGCTGCCATGCACCATTCTATGGGCACATATCCTGAGGTGAGGCTGTGGTTACACATGGTATTAAGGTGAGGGGTCAATTCATTTTGGAGCTCATGTAGCATGCAGATTGGGATGCTGTCTGGTCCCATGGATGCTGTGTTTCTAGCCTTGGTGAGTGCTGTTTTCACCTGAGTGTCTGTGATTTTAGGGGCAGCACAATCTTCTGGTATGAATATGAGCCCTTTGGGGGGAGAGGGTTAGCTGAAATTTGCACTGAACCTATCTACCAATATATTGGCGATATCAGTTGGTTCCGTGAATTTTGAGCCATTATGCTGTAGTTCAGAGCAGATCTGAGAGTTGCTATTGAAGTTTTTGATGTAGCTAAAAAATGCTTTGTAATTGTCTTTGGTGTCCGTTGCGATTTTTTTTTCAAAGCTCGCCTTATAGTTTTTTATGAGGGTTCTTGTTTTTTTGCTAAGGTTTGTCAGGGAGCCCCTCCATTTCTGTTTTTTTTTTGTTTTGCAGCAATTTCTTCCTTCTATTATAGAGCTTGTTTAAGGTTGGGATCCACCAGACTGGTTTCCCTTTTTGGAGGAGTGGGTCTTGGTCTTGTTCGGGATAGCATGGTCCATGCACTCATGTAGGTGCTTGCAGAGTGCTTTTGTGTAGGATATAGCAGATTCAGTCATATTGACATTCTGTGTGGGAGTAACAAATTTTGCCACCTCTGTCTTGAGTAGCATAAAGTTCGCTTTGGAGAAGTTTTTCACCATGGTTTCTTTTGGGATGGGGGATGGGGTGGTATGTGGATATCTAGGGTGATGAGTTTGTGGTCTGATCTGACCAATGAGAAATATACCACAGGTGTGGTGCATTTGCCCCCAATGTTGGTGATGACCAGGTCCAGTATATTTTACCTCTTGTGGGGTGTTTACAAGCTGGTCCAGAGCATTGAAGTTAATGTACTCCAGAAAGTGCTGAGAAAAGATATTAGTACTTTTGTAGTTTTCCTAATTGATGTTTGGGCAATTGAAATCACCTAGTATAAGGGTGTTTGGTTGGACCTTCATGTTTTCCAATACCTTGAGGAAAGCGGAGTGAGTGTCCTGGGGTAGGGATGGTGATCTGTAGCAAGCTACAATCTGAATTACAGTTTTGCTCATTGTTAGTTGCACTTGGATGATCTCCGAGGCATCATACTTTGCAACTAGCCTGGAAGTGTGGTTATCCCTGATGAATATGGATACACCTCCTCCCTTTGCATTTCGGTCAGGGTTTTGTGGCCGAAGTGTGTGGTATGAGTTGTAACCTGGAGTCGCTGGGGTGCTCTCTTGAGCCTTGAACCAGGTCTCCGTTACTGCACAAATATCGATGTTCTCCATGTTGAGTAGTGCTTCGAGAGAGTGCATTTTGAGGTTTAAACTCCTAAGTGTTTATCAGCATGACCCTCAGTTTATTATCGCTAGTACTTGTTATAGTGGTGGATTTGTTTTTTGAGCTTTGCCTAAAAAAGGTACTATGGGGGTGGCAAGAGCCTTAGCCAGTATCCTGAATCCCAGGGGCGACAGGTGCAAGCCATCTCTGGCAAAGCATCGAGGCTTGTTGAGCATGTCATTCCAGGCAGACATATACTGGATCCCCTTTGAATGACACCAAAAACTTAGCCAATTGTTGAAATTTATCATTTTTTCTTTGTACTGTGGTATCATACTTGGTGAGGGTAAGATGCTACTCATGGCTAGGGTCATACCTGTCTTGATTACATAATCAGAGAGCTCTTCTATGTCCCTTTTCATGTAGTCCAGGGAGGTATGTCTCAGGTCATTCACACCAACATGGACAATGACAGAGTCGTATTTGTACTTGTTGTGGAGTGACCTGAGTGAGTGGGTAATGTGGCAGATTCTGGTGCCCGACAAGCAACTGACAGTGACTTTCTCCTTATCCAGCTTGGTGAGAGGGACATTGGTGTGCCTGACTATGGAGTCATCTATTACAAGTGTGTTAGGTATGGTGTTTTGCCTTAGGGGCTGTGGTTGTGCGGCACACTGGTTTTTGTGGTTATGTGAAGATTGTGGTGTGTTTGTGGGTGTAGGTTGCTTGCGTGTCTGCTTTGGAGTTCTTTGTTGTTTCCGCAAATTTTTATTTAGAGCCTCCAAATATGTCTTTATGTATCTACGTGTGGGGTTCGCATTTGGATGTATGATGGGTCTATGTGCAGTAGGTGGTGTGCTGCAGGTTGGTACCTTCTCCTCTTGACTGCCAATTCCAGTCATGACTGGAGAGAGCTTTGCTTCAAGTTTAGCTATGTAAGTGCATCTCTCGCAGGGTTTGGTGTTTTGTGGTAGGAGGAAAGGGTTGTCTGTGTACATGAAGCAGTTGTGACATTGCCTCAGGATGCCCAAATTCATCAGGTGCACAGGAAAACCCGCTGGGAGCTGGATCTTGGACATGCCTGAATGGGTTAAGGAACTTGTTTTTTTGGGGAGAGTAATTTGGCTGTTCTCTACAGACAACTGTCAGGGATCTAGTATTATAGATTATATAGTGCTTCTGACTCTTTTTGCACTAAGTGCTAGTCTAAAAGTACTGATTTCATTGCTAAAACTGGAAGAACTGGCTAGTACCAAGGGAAAAACTGAAGAGCAGACTCAGTGGAGCCAGGGATAGTTTAACCCTAGCTAATTGCCACTGTGCAATGCGCAAAACCGCGCAAATGCGTTTTTTAGATCAGAAAGATTAAAGAGATAGAATTTAGCCCAAAATGGCCAATAAAACTACAGTTTCTGGGCAGAAACCACTCCTCCAAGGACAGGTAGGCTGTTCAGAGCTCCCCACTCTCACTGGTGAACAAAGAAACTTCCCTTTTGCCCAAGTAAGGTATGGCCAACACAGAAGCTCAAACACAATCCAGGTATCAGCAGGTATCTAAAACTGGACTTTTCTAGCTTAGTAAGGTGGGAAAATAGCAAAATTTTTTTGTTTTTTCAGGAAAAACAGTAGAAACAGGTAACAAACAACTTTTACAGTGCAGTAATGGCTGTCACACTTGAGTGGGAAGCCAGAGACAATTAAAAATACAATTTACAGCATAAATGACTTTAAAAGGTGCAGGCACAAGTAAATGCAATTTTCAGTATAAAATGAGCATTTTGAGAAGCAATAAATGCCAGGAAATGAGTGTTTAGGTGGAAATAGCAGTAAACAGCAAGAAAAATCATGTTGCTCTTCCACTGGGCTTATGTGCATATATTACTTGTGAGTAGCAGGCCCAACTACAGGTTTGTCCTGTACCCTATCTTTGGTGTTACATAAAACTTCACCTGTAGTTCTGTCATGCAGTTATTGAGATGATATAGTAAGGTTCAAGAGGACTTGCAAATTGATGATGTTTACATGCTTGACTGTTTAGTCTATGTCTTAACTCTGCAATTGGCTGACCCCCCCCCCCACCAATTATTTTTTTCTACATTGTAGTCACAGAGGATTGGGATAGACTGTAGCTTTCGCAGCTCTGAACTGGACTAAGAAGCTAGAGAATGAATGAATGAATGAATGAATGAATGAATGAATGAATGGATGATCTTAAGACACCCACTTTGAGACCGTTGACCCTCTTGAAACCACAGCTTTTAATTTTGACCCCCTCCTCAAATTGCTTCCCTGACCACATTGTTTTAAATGTGCAACACATGACAAACAGTTTTCCACTGTCCATTAAAAACATAGGTATTTTTTAGTATTTTGTACACTTAATCGTACCCCTCAATCGTCCTGATTTTCACAGAATATCCAAATGTTTGCATCATGTTCTTGTCTGCTCCTCATAAAATTTGTGTTTTTTTCCGTCAAATCATTGAAAACAGAAATCATAAATAATGGCAGACATTTAAGTTTCATATTTCATATCAGTCAGAAAGTTCATACTAATGCAAAAGCTTGGCTGGCTTTGTCCGTTTTTTTTTTTTTTTCGCTAAGGCTTTGCTAGATTTTTTCCTCATACCTCTCAACTGTCCAGATTTTCTTCTTATATTTTTGGTTTCTTCCTCATAAAAAATGTGTTTTTTTTTCTGGATTTCTTATTGCAAATCAATGAGGAATTAATTCACTAAATAATGACAGGCATTTGAGTTTTAGATGTCATATCCTTCAGAACATGCATGTTAATGCATTGATAACAAAATAGCTTTTATTCTAGCAGCTTTAAAAGTTTGTAAAAGCAATATTTAAAACCAGTACCTATTTGGGGGGTTTTGCCCCTCCCCATTATTTTTGGTTTTGTTTAGATTTTATGTGCTAAGAAGTTGAGATATATGCTGTTCCTCATAAAATTTATGTTTTTCTGGCAAATCGCAGACGATTGACGTCACTAATTAATAACCATATCTCTCAACCTCTTACAGCAAGAAATCTGGACAAAGCCATAAATAAAAGTGGGACAAAGGCCCAAAAATAGGGACAATTTTTAAATATTGCTCTTACAAACTTTGAAAGTTAATAGAGTAACAGGTTTGCATTGTTTTAAAGTTTCTGGATGGTATGAAGTCTGAAACTCAAATGTCTGTCATTATTTTCTGACTTCAGTATTTAATGATTTACCAGTAATTTGCCAGAAAAACACAATTTTATGAAAAACAGACCAAAACTATGAGACAAAAATCTGGACATTCTGCAAAAATCTGTACAATTGTGAGGTATTAAACACACATTTGAGTTTCAGACTTCATATTCTTCAGAAAATGCATGCTAACATAAATCCCGTTATTCCATCAACTGTTTATAAGAACAATACTTAAAATCTGCTTCTATTTGTGCTTGTTCCCCCATTATGTTAGGCTTTGTCCAGATTTCTTGGGCTAATAGGTTTGGCGGTATGCATCTAATACATCTACACACACACACACACACACACACATACACACTAGTGTCTGCAGTATATGTGTAGCAGTATCAGTGTGTGCGTATTATATATATATATATATATATATATATATATATATATATATATACATATGTATATGCGTATTATGTATATGTATACATAGGGTATACATGCATTTTCAAATGCCCAAAGTGGGACATTTTTTGTAGAAATGTCAGACTCTATAGGGCAAAACATGCCCACGGCCAGTACAAAGGACAGAACTTCACTTTTTTGCCTAAATAAAAGTGCAACACTTTAGTTACTTATTCTGTTTCTTATAACATTTAGGTCTTTCAGATACAAAATAAATGTTTTATGCAACTATTAAAGAAAATATAGGAAATATTTTTGGTCCTAAAATCGCATGACATTTGCCATTTTTTTTCAATTTTTTGCAGGACACAACTGCCAAAAGAGGGACTGTCCCTCGCAAAGTGGGACAGGTGGTAACATACGCATACATAACACGTTTCTTTACTTCTCTTTTTTGTTTGCAATCAGGTTGTAAAATCAAAATCACCAACAGAGGATGCTATATTTCAGATTCAAAGTGTTTATCAGCATGACCCTCAGTTTATTATCGCTAGTACTTGTTATAGTGGTGGATTTGTTTTTTGAGCTTTGCCTAAAAAAGGTACTATGGGGGTGGCAAGAGCCTTAGCCAGTATCCTGAATCCCAGGGGCGACAGGTGCAAGCCATCTCTGGCAAAGCATTGAGGCTTGTTGAGCATGTCATTCCAGGCAGACATATACTGGATCCCCTTTGAATGACACCAAAAACTTAGCCAATTGTTGAAATTTATCATTTTTTCTTTGTACTGTGGTATCATACTTGGTGAGGGTAAGATGCTACTCATGGCTAGGGTCATACCTGTCTTGATTACATAATCAGAGAGCTCTTCTATGTCCCTTTTCATGTAGTCCAGGGAGGTATGTCTCAGGTCATTCACACCAACGTGGACAATGACAGAGTCGTATTTGTACTTGTTGTGGAGTGACCTGAGTGAGTGGGTAATGTGGCAGATTCTGGCGCCCGACAAGCAACTGACAGTGACTTTCTCCTTATCCAGCCTGGTGAGAGGGACATCGGTGTGCCTGACTATGGAGTCATCTATTACAAGTGTGTTAGGTATGGTGTTTTGCCTTAGGGGCTGTGGTTGTGCGGCACACTGTTTTTTGTGGTTATGTGATGATTGTGGTGTGTTTGTGGGTGTAGGTTGCTTGCGTGTCTGCTTTGGAGGTCTTTGTTGTTTCCGCAAATTTTTATTTAGAGCCTCCAAATATGTCTTTATGTATCTACGTGTGGGGTTCGCATTTGGATGTATGATGGGTCTATGTGCAGTAGGTGGTGTGCTGCAGGTTGGTACCTTCTCCTCTTGACTGCCAATTCCAGTCATGACTGGAGAGAGCTTTGCTTCAAGTTTAGCTATGTAAGTGCATCTCTCGCAGGGTTTGGTGTTTTGAGGTAGGAGGAAAGGGTTGTCTGTGTACATGAAGCAGTTGTGACATTGCCTCAGGATGCCCAAATTCATCAGGTGCACAGGAAAACCCGCTGGGAGCTGGCTCTTGGACATGCCTGAATGGGTTAAGGAACTTGTTTTTTTGGGGAGAGTAATTTGGCTGTTCTCTACAGACAACTGTCAGGGATCTAGTATTATAGATTATATAGTGCTTCTGACTCTTTTTGCACTAAGTGCTAGTCTAAAAGTACTGATTTCATTGCTAAAACTGGAAGACCTGGCTAGTACCAAGGGAAAAACTGAAGAGCAGACTCAGTGGAGCCAGGGATAGTTTAACCCTAGCTAATTGCCACTGTGCAATGCGCAAAACCGCAAATGCGTTTTTTAGATCAGAAAGATTAAAGAGATAGAATTTAGCCCAAAATGGCCAATAAAACTACAGTTTCTGGGCAGAAACCACTCCTCCAAGGACAGGTAGGCTGTTCAGAGCTCCCCACTCTCACTGGTGAACAAAGAAACTTCCCTTTTGCCCAAGTAAGGTATGGCCAACACAGAAGCTCAAACACAATCCAGGTATCAGCAGGTATCTAAAACTGGACTTTTCTAGCTTAGTAAGGTGGGAAAATAGCAATATTTTTTTGTTTTTTTCAGGAAAAACAGTAGAAACAGGTAACAAACAACTTTTACAGTGCAGTAATGGCTGTCACACTTGAGTGGGAAGCCAGAGACAATTAAAAATACAATTTACAGCATAAATGACTTTAAAAGGTGCAGGCACAAGTAAATGCAATTTTCAGTATAAAATGAGCATTTTGAGAAGCAATAAATGCCAGGAAACGAGCGTTTAGGCGGAAATAGCAGTAAACAGCAAGAAAAATCATGTTCCTCTTCCACTGGGCTTATGTGCATATATTACTTGTGAGTAGCAGGCCCAACCACAGGTTTGTCCTGTACCCTATCTTTGGTGTTACATAAAACTTCACCTGTAGTTCTGTCATGCAGTTATTGAGATGATATAGTAAGGTTCAAGAGGACTTGCAAATTGATGATGTTTACATGCTTGACTGTTTAGTCTATGTCTTAACTCTGCAATTGGCTGACCCCCCCCCCCACCAATTATTTTTTTCTACATTGTAGTCACAGAGGATTGGGATAGACTGTAGCTTTCGCAGCTCTGAACTGGACTAAGAAGCTAGAGAATGAATGAATGAATGAATGAATGAATGAATGAATGGATGATCTCTTAAGACACCCACTTTGAGACCGTTGACCCTCTTGAAACCACAGCTTTTAATTTTGACCCCCTCCTCAAATTGCTTCCCTGACCACATTGTTTTAAATGTGCAACACATGACAAACAGTTTTCCACTGACTCATTAAAAACACATGTATTTTTTAGTATTTTGTACACTTAATCGTACCCCTCAATCGTCCTGATTTTCACAGAATATCCAAATGTTTGCATCATGTTCTTGTCTGCTCCTCATAAAATTTGTGTTTTTTTCCGTCAAATCATTGAAAACAGAAATCATAAATAATGGCAGACATTTAAGTTTCATATTTCATATCAGTCAGAAAGTTCATACTAATGCAAAAGCTTGGCTGGCTTTGTCCGTTTTTTTTTTTTCGCTAAGGCTTTGCTAGATTTTTTCCTCATACCTCTCAACTGTCCAGATTTTCTCCTTATATTTTTGGTTTCTTCCTCATAAAAAATGTGTTTTTTTTCTGGATTTCTTATTGCAAATCAATGAGGAATTAATTCACTAAATAATGACAGGCATTTGAGTTTTAGATGTCATATCCTTCAGAACATGCATGTTAATGCATTGATAACAAAATAGCTTTTATTCTAGCAGCTTTAAAAGTTTGTAAAAGCAATATTTAAAACCAGTACCTATTTGGGGGGTTTTGCCCCTCCCCATTATTTTTGGTTTTGTTTAGATTTTATGTGCTAAGAAGTTGAGATATATGCTGTTCCTCATAAAATTTATGTTTTTCTGGCAAATCGCAGATGATTGACGTCACTAATTAATAACCATATCTCTCAACCTCTTACAGCAAGAAATCTGGACAAAGCCATAAATAAAAATGGGACAAAGGCCCAAAAATAGGGACAATTTTTAAATATTGCTCTTACAAACTTTGAAAGTTAATAGAGTAACAGGTTTGCATTGTTTTAAAGTTTCTGGATGGTATGAAGTCTGAAACTCAAATGTCTGTCATTATTTTCTGACTTCAGTATTTAATGATTTACCAGTAATTTGCCAGAAAAACACAATTTTATGAAAAACAGACCAAAACTATGAGACAAAAATCTGGACATTCTGCAAAAATCTGTACAATTGTGAGGTATTAAACACACATTTGAGTTTCAGACTTCATATTCTTCAGAAAATGCATGCTAACATGAATCCCGTTATTCCATCAACTGTTTATAAGAACAATACTTAAAATCTGCTTCTATTTGTGCTTGTTCCCCCATTATGTTAGGCTTTGTCCAGATTTCTTGGGCTAATAGGTTTGGCGGTATGCATCTAATACATCTACACACACACACACACACACACACACACACACACATACACACTAGTGTCTGCAGTATATGTGTAGCAGTATCAGTGTGTGCGTATTATATATATATATATATATATATATATACATATGTATATGCATATTATGTATATGTATACATAGGGTATACATGCATTTCAAATGCCCAAAGTGGGACATTTTTTGTAGAAATGTCAGACTCTATAGGGCAAAACATGCCCACGGCCAGTACAAAGGACAGAACTTCACTTTTTTGCCTAAATAAAAGTGCAACACTTTAGTTACTTATTCTGTTTCTTATAACATTTAGGTCTTTCAGATACAAAATAAATGTTTTATGCAACTATTAAAGAAAATATAGGAAATATTTTTGGTCCTAAAATCGCATGACATTTGCCATTTTTTTTTCAATTTTTTGCAGGACACAACTGCCAAAAGAGGGACTGTCCCTCGCAAAGTGGGACAGGTGGTAACATACGCATACATAACACGTTTCTTTACTTCTCTTTTTTTGTTTGCAATCAGGTTGCAAAATCAAAATCACCAACAGAGGATGCTATATTTCAGATTCGGAAGGAATTCAGATAGCTGAACTTATTCAATTTGTGATATTCTAGGAATGACTTAAGTTCAATTACCTAATAATATAAGAATCGCGGCTAAGTATAAGAACCAAAAAACATTGTCGTGTGTTAAAATTATTGCGCTAACAAGGAAACAACTTGAAGAATACACTCCGCACCGTACTGTCACAGGATAGCTGACTCACAGCTCGTGTCACTAGACTTTTTTTTTTTTTTTTAAACAAAGCGAAACACTTGTAGACCAGGTGTAACAAGCTCTAGCCACCTTTAATTAAAAGTATCTTCATTTCCTTTTTATGACGTGACGAAGTGACGTCGACACGGTGCCATCTCCTGCGGGTTTGAGTAACATGGCGCCTTCTCATTTATTGAAGTGTTGTCAAAAGGTTTTAGCGTGGATTCCTGTTGTTTTTATTGTGCTTGTTGTTTGTTGGTCTTATTATGCTTATGTAGTGGAGCTATGCATCTGTAAGTATTATCTTTCTATATGTTTTCAGTTTTTCTATCTATTAATACGAAGTGATTTAGATTTGGCATACTGCATAGCTTTCTAGTCCCGTTTACAAATGGGCGTAACATTTTTCTGTTAATGTAGTAGCTTTGCCACCAAGATGTACTTTCTAAAGAACAATTTTTATCATGCATGTTTCCTACGGGGTGAATAAGATGTTTTAAATTTAAATGCTAGCTGAAACATAACATGTCACTTCAGTAAAGTTTTACAGTTTTTTACTCTGTATTTGCACTACGCCAGGAACAGTTTTGATTTGCTTAGTGTATAGTCTTAAAGTTTGATGAAAAGAAATTGCAGATCTGTTGAAGCCTCTGCGTGACTTTTACGCAACTGTAATTGTGGAGTTTAAATGAACACTGACATGCTAAAGTCGCTTGTAGTGTAAAATCACACCTGTGAACCTCTTAGAGCATTAAATCTGGGTTAAAGCCTAAATGATGGCGGTGACAAAGGTCCGAAAACAGGGTCAGATTTTAAATATTGCTCTTATAAACTTAGAAAGTTGATAAAAGAACAAGATGCGTGTTTTGCGTGCATTTTCTGAAGGATGTGAAGTCTGAAACTCAAATGTATACGAAAACTATTTAGTGACTTCAGTCTTAAGTGATTTGCCGGAAAACACACATTTTATTAAGAACAGACCAAAATCTGTAGAGTTGAGAGGTAAAATATTGCAGTATATGAAAGTGTTATTGTAAGTGGTAAATAAGAATACGCTCTGATCTGCAACATTTAATTTGATAATGCCCAAGTGATTTTGTCTGCTTGTAGCTGGTGATCCTGTTTACCTTATAATGCCAGGACGATTTATGTTGATTTTATGCCTTGTGTGGTGTACGTTTCTGTTTTTTTTTTTTTTAGATGGAAATATCGATTTTTCTGGATGTAGGAAAAGCAAGCTGTTGGGAAGCACAGTACTTGTTGCTGTTTAGTGTTCTACTTTACCTTGTACAGCTGAAGATTTATTTTGGAGGTTGTAATGGGACTACCTCTGACATGTACTTTACGAAAAGCTGTAGTTCATAGTGGTCAGTTTGTTTCCTCAAATATGAAAGCTTATCAGGATGGGACACCTCTTAAACGTCTGTTTTTTTTTTTTTTTTTTGTTTGTTCGCATTTCAGATCTGTCTCTTAATCCCTCCTAAAACCGGTAACATTTGGAGATAAGGTTGTGAATTACATCTAATATACAAGGACAATAATAGACTTTTGTTTATTTCTCAAAAAGTGTATTAATTCTCATGTTCTTATTGTGAATGTTTCCAAGTTAATAAGGCTAATGTGTTAAGTGTCCCCGGTTATGTTAAGAACTATGCAATGAGGCAAAATGTTAAACATTTACAGTAACATTACCAGGGAGCTCCAAATGTTTTAAAAATTGTTTGTGTGCTTCCGGTTTGCTTTGTTAAAGAGCATATGATTTGTTGCGTGATGGTTTTTTTTTTTTTTTTTAAGCCTTGGATTTTTCTTAGAAATTTTAAGGTTAAATGTCTGCCAAACGGTTTTGATGTGTAGTAAGGAATTTCTATTGTAGGGATCTGTTCCTTGAAATGAAATGTTACAACTGGGAGCGCTATATAGTTAAGATACTGCATGTAAATGGGTGACACCTCTTATACCCTGAGTTTTTAACTTCCTTCACTTGATTCTCAGCCACGTTGTTGTTGTCTTTCGGCTTTTCCCGGTTAGGTGTCGCCACAGCGGAACTCCGGTCTGCTAATGATTGGCAGTAGATTTTTACGTGCCGAGTTGCCAGCCCAGACGCACAACCTTCAACGAAGGTACGCCCATTCACGCATCTCCGCCACCTAAGAAACATTATCATTGTTTTCCAACGGGCCTCACATGTTTGCCAAAGGAAGTGTTTCCTGATACCTGGAAATGTTGTCTCTGGCAGGAATGCTGTGTATTTAGTTATCTTTTTGGAAGTTTGTTGCTTTGTTATTAAATAAAATTGATAGTGTTTAAGAATTATATTGGAAGTCTAGAATAATTTTCAGTTGTAGGTGTGCACTTCTTTGCCTGGCAGCTCAAGTGCATGATCTGTTCATGTGACTTGCTTGGAATACTCCTCTGGAAGTGGAAAGGCAGGGATTCACATATGAGAACTGTAAAATGAAGTTTGTTTCACAGCTCATCCCGTCAACCCTGTGCATTATACTGTACAACAAGTAGTTATTAGTAGTTGCAGGTGTGGTAATAAGGTTGTTTACAGGCTAAATTACAGTTTCAACCGACACTTGTGAAAACTGAAGATAACACTTACTAGTTTAGCGCCAACACTGGTCTGTAGATCTCTTTTGTCCCATACTTCTCGTTGAGTATTGGTCTGCAGTTGCTAACTGTAAAGTTTCTTACTGTAACCCATAATGTCTTAATATTGCTGTGCTTGTGCGCACACACCTTGTGCCAATATATATTGTGTAATAACTTAATGCAGTTTTCTCAGTGTATTATAGAATTCTCTATAGACAGTGATTCAAACTGTTTTGAATACTGTGGGATACCTATATGCCATATTCATCCTTTGGAAGTAGGAGATAGAAATCCCCATGCGAGGGCCCTTTGGATTGTTTGCTTCTGCTGCAAGTCCTCAGTTGCTCTTTCAGAGTTGGGTGGTAAGAAGCAGACCAGCTTGATGGTCCTGTGGGTTGGCTTACCTTTTCTCCCACTAGAGCACCCACTTGCCTTGTTGTGGCTTGTCTGAACTCCACCTTATACTGCCCTTTGAGGGGAAGCATGCCTCTGCACACTGGATTTACTTGAGCCTCACTGCGCATCTTGCACATAGCTGTGTGGGTTTTAATAAGCTTGAACTTCATAGGTGTCACCCATATTGTGAGGCCACTTTCCTGAATGAACAAGCTGGTAATGGCCACGGACTTTCATCCTCCCTTGCCACATGTTATTTAAACACAGGTTGCCAGAGACATGGTTAGGGCATTATCTCTCAATGCAACTTTTAGTTTAGACCATTTAACCAATTAATGTACAAGTAAATTTTCATTTATGTTGTCATGTTATGGTACCACGCCATGAAATATGTAATATAATTTGTTTTAATATTTAATGCTTATTTAGTTGCTTAACTCGGGCAAACTGGGAGCACTTTCTTATTTGCACTGAGTCATACTGTAGACCAGTTGAGATGGAGGGAGCCAAACACTATACCCCTGACAACAGGGGCAGCTTGTTAAAATTTCAGTGTCTTAATCCTTTGCATTGCCGGGCTGCTTGAATACTTTGCATATCATGATTGCAGTGGTCTTTCTTTCCATGGGTCTGTATTGAAAATGGATTTTGCCTATTGGGCATATGTTAAGCAAAACATATAAAGAGCATACGGGCAGAGAGAAATGAGCATAGCCCGCCATGTCTCATTCTACATTTATTATGGCCTCTATGCTGAGTTGGCTTTACTAGCCATATTAAAAAAAAAAAAATCTGTAAATTTAATAATTTGTCAACTGCAGTTTTAATGGTGATTTTTAAGCACTTTGTCTGTCCTTTCTCTGTTGCATCAAAGGTCCATAATTGCATGCTTGGTAGCTATACCTCTCAACAGTCCATGTTTTTGGTCTTTTCCTCATAATATTTGTGGTTTTTGTGGCAAATCACTGAGATGATCTGAGGATTGAAGTCACTAAATAATGGCGTACATTTGCATTTCAGACTTCAAATCATTCAAAAAATGTTTTTAAAACAAATGCTATTGTAGCAACTTTCCAAGTTTATAAGGGCAATATTTAAAATATGTCCCTATGTTTGGGCCTTTGTACCCCCCCCCCCCATTTTGCAGGCCGTTGTCCAGGTTTCTTGCACTAAGAGGCATGTTGGCAACATGGTGGTTTCACTGTTATGTTGCACTTTTAGCGTTTCCTATTTGAACCTTGCACAGCACGAGGAACTTGTTACAGCAGTTTTTTTTTTTTTTTTTTTTTTGTTCGGGATTTACAAAGAACTGGGGTGGATCTTCAAACTCCAAAAACAAAATATGGTATTTTTGATTTTGGATTTACTGTGTTGTACTTGGAGAAGGACCCTTGTCTAGTACTGTGCTTTGATTTTTTGGATCTTCAAACTGTTGGTTGGTGGGAGTCAACAAAACTTTTTATAACACATTTGTACATGTGGCTATTTATGTTTTGATCAGTTAAATTCTCTTACACCTGTCCATTTCACATATTAGTATACTTGTTCTTTAAAGAAAAAATGAGCCAGCAACTGTAAGCTGTAACAAATATCAAAATATATTTATTAGATTACATAAAAGATCAAAAAGAACAGACCGGTTTCGGCTAGAAAAATTTCTTAGCCAGTGTTGAAAACAGAAGCCTTCATTTGTAAATTTTAAACACTAATACAAATTAATTGCATACCGTGATTGGATGCCTCATAAATATTAATTTAGTGCAGATGGATAAAGTCCACCCGGTTTAATGATCCAGTTTTTCTCTTGCATCCAATATAGAGTGCCATCCTGCTTTATTAGATCTCGCCCAATATTCTGTCAATCATAAAATTGAAAAAGGCTGTTTGGTGTTTTGTAGTATCCTTACACAGGACATTGCTAGTTTTCTTGTGTCTGATGTCACTTAGATGCTCCGAACTCTGCAATCTAAGTGGCCTGGAAGTCTGTCCTATGTAAAATGCAGAACTGCATGAAGCCAAATAAAGTAGCCAGTCACTGCTGCAGTTGGCAAAGAAATCGATATCAAAAACCACACCACAATTTCTACTGGAGAATTGTTTGGACTTGGTGACCTTATTGCATTGACCACGGCATGCATCCAGTCAGTCTATACCCTGAGATTTTGTTTGAATGCTATCTGCAAAAGTGTGGCCGTATGTTGGGGGGATTTCATCGTTTTTTCCTACTCGCGAGGTTGCTCATAGTTCGAGTATATGGCAATCTGGGGCCCATGCTGTACAGCTCTCGTGTTTTACTTGTTCCATCTACTATGAGGATTATCTTGTGGTTTGCAACCTCTTTTGAAGCCGATACGGGACTCTGGTAAACCTTTTTTATTTTTGGTTTATGTATGTGCCATTTTTTGACCGGCTGCTTTAAACGGTTTGTACCTTCTGCAAGAGAGATTCCTTGAAGGCTAACTTGCATTAGCACTATTGCTGGGTTTTTGTTCTGTATTTTCTATGATTGGTTTGTGATTACTGCAACAACAAGGAGGATGTTGAACTTCTAATTTAAACTGCTTTTTGTGATTTCATTCTGCTGAGGGTCTGTATTTGTACGGATCGGTTTAATTTTTGTTTTTTTCATCTGGGCTTGCAGTTTTTCAAAGAATCCTACCAGAATACATTGGACGTTGTGAATTGTAATTATAGGGACTATGTACTGTGTTTTTTCCAGGCTGAAATGGGACTGGTGAAGCATCTTACTTGGGCGACAACATTTGGATTTATGTAACTTTTACATTTTGTGGTCTACCGCCATTTTGGATCAAAAACTTGTTTTTTTCCAGTTTTTGTGAATTTATGGTTTAGGACACTTACTGAGGCAAATACGGGACATTGGTAACTGTTTAATTTCCTTTTGGATTTGGGTGTTTACTATTATTTATAACCATTTTTTGGTTGTGCGTTTTACTTGGTTTTTCAACCATTTTTTTGGGTTGTGTATTTTACTTGGTTTTTCATCGGAGGGGTTTGATACCAGTTTATTAACGTCTGAGTTGGCCATTCATCTTGCATGGCCATTTTTATTTATTTTTTAAGAGAGATGCTCTGCGGTGTATTTTGGCTTATTATCTGATCTATCACCAACCTGAGTTGCCAATAACATTTTAGTCATGGGCAGTGCATTGGATTGATTGCTTCTAATTCATTCTTTGTTCTATGCAGACGGTGGTTTGACACTGCATAAATGGAAGGGCCATTATTGTCTACATTGAGTACTATTTACATTTCTTTTATAGATTGACCAGAATTGGTTCTGTGATATATGTGGACGTTGCATTGCACAGCGAATATCTTGTGTTTTGGAGAATAGTATTTTGTCCTAGTTTGGAACATACCTTTTGGGAGAACAATACATGTATCTAGCACTGCATAAATAATTACTATTCATTGTGTTATTGGTACATCCTTTCTTTTTAGATGTAGTATTGTCAAGCCTTACCGAATTAATTTTTTTTTTTTTTTTGTGGGTAGTATTTGACAAGGGCTACTATGGTCCAATACTAATTTGGATGATAACATTGACATTTAGGGCTCTTTGACCAGCTGCTGTTTGGCCTTGGGTTGATGGTCTGATCAGACCAAAAATCTTTTTGTAATTGATTTACACCTTGTTTAGTACTAAAAGTGTACCATTTTGATTATGGATTTATCCAGGTTCTTAGCAGGATTGTCCTCTGATAGGGAGGATTTGGGTGTATTTGGACTTGGTAATGCTAATAATGTTGAGAACAATAATGACTTTCAATCCTGGGAACCAATGTGAAGTGTTTCAGCAATTGAATAAAAACATGAGATCCCTAAGATCGAATGTCTGGCACTGCAAACTTTTCAAAGCCTATTTGGCTAAAGGGATATCCCCTAGAGGTCTGAGGGTTAAGATACAGCCCCTGGTCAGCGATTATAGATGTATTAGCCAAGGAATGGTCAGGTATACAACAGCAAACATCCATGGCATTTATTGAGACACTAGCCAGATATCATGAATGTATAATGGACAAGGAAATTGTTAATATTACTAAATTATGCGAAGAGACTAAAGTCTGAAGGTCAGCCCTTCTACACTGCATGTCTTAAACTAAGTACAGATCTTTTGGGACTTGAACAACAATTACGGGTTAGAAAGGTCCGTAACTTTCAACGTGACCAAACGCCCAAGATCTATACTTAAAAAAAACTAGGGTTGTATACGAACTCATCGGGTACAAACCTAGACATGCAAATCCCAGACTCCTCTACCCCCAAAAGAAATACTGTTTCCCTTGTAGGCCTTACAAAAGAGCAGGACGGAAGCACAACAAAAATAAGCAGCATGGAAGGGTTATTGGACTTCTTATGAATAAATGATTGAGTGTAATAAGACTAATGTGCTGAATATTTCAAATGTGGTTTTAACTGAAATCCAGGTGACTTTGCTAAATAAAGGACTATATATTTTTTTTTTTTTTTTGGTCTCTGAGGATGTGTTGGTACAAGATGTTATGGCATTTTGTAGATTGCTAAACCTTAAGTTTCATTTTCATGACAATGTTTCCAATTTTGACTCAACAACATTTCTGTATCATAAATCCAGTTTTGTACCACATATGCACCATATTTTTCAATCCTTTGTGATCAAAGCTCTACATTTCAACTTTAGGGGATCTAATGTTAAGGTAAACAGCCTCTCTAAGACTGATATGGACAGCTTACGTGAGCTGGTTGATCTTTTTTACTGATAAGGGAGGGGCCGTGGTAGTTATGAATTGGCAGCAATATGATGCCGAAGCACAGAAACAACTGACAGACGGTAGACATTATACAAAAATGTCTTTGGACCCTACATTTAAAAAAACACAAATAGACCAATATCTGGATTCAGCACTGCAGGAGGGCATCATAACCAATAAAACCAAATTCCATCTCACAGTATCCGATCCAGGCAGCCAATACATATACTTTCTTCCTAAGATTCACAAGGATCCACACAATCTACCTGGCAGACCCAGACCCATTATTGCTTGGAATGGTTCATTAACTGAACCCTTGTCCCAGTTCCTTGCGTTACATCTTCAGCCTTTGTTGAAATGGGTTAGATCTAGGATTCAGGACACTACGGACTTTTTGGGCATTGTTTCTGAGATGCAGCTTGAGGAGAGTTGGTTTTTGTGTACGTTGGATGTTTGTGCACTTTACACAAACATCCCACATTGGGCAGACCCAAGTACAATTTAATATTGGTTATACAAATTCAATTTTTATGAACCAGGCTCTAATATCTTCCTGATATGTTTAACAGAACATATGTTGACCAAGAATGTTCTTGATTTTGGTAGGAAAAAAAAAAGTTACTGGCAGGTACTGGGAACAGCTGTGGGGGCATTTTTGTCCCCATTTATGCAGACCTCTTTATGCCTGTGACGAGGAGCATATCCTTTATGATGTGACACATCTATTTGGGTGAAATTGACATATGGAGGATATCTGCATGACTGCTGGATGATATAGAGGTCAGATGTTGATTATCTCATGGAGTTTATTGAATATTTAAACGACAAATGGGGTCTTCAGTTCACGGTAAACTACCATCGAGAACACATTACATATTTAGATGTTCAGGTTAGTAGAAATGAGGATCATACACTACGTACTGAAGTTTTCCGTAAATATCCTCAATATAATTCCTTAAATATCCTCAATATAATTCCTTACTCCACGCATCCAGCTTTCATCCTCCCCATATTACTAGGAACATCCCTAAATCCCAGTTTATTAGGATGAAGCGTATCTGCTCACAAGTTTCCACTTTCAAGGTCTTTCGCAAGGATCTGGTTAACAGATTTAGAAACTGGTTATAAGATGGGTTATGTCCTAGGAGCAAGCAACTATGCTGCTAATCTCAACAGGGAGGATATACTCCAATGCAAGGAGAAACATCGGGGCACTGACAATGTCATTTGCTTTACGACTACTTATGGTAGGAACACTAAAACACTGGTGGACAGTGTACGGCGACACTGGAACATACTATTGGCTGATAACACCCTAACACAATATACTGAAGACATGTCACTTTTCATTTCGTAAAGGCAAGAACCTGGGTTCACATTTAAGTAACTACAAACTGCCACATAGGACGTCTTTTGCAGATAGCATTCAAACAATCTCAGGGTATAGACTGACTGGATGCATGCCGTGGTCATTGCAATAAGGTCACCAAGTCCAAACAATTCTCCAGTAGAAATTGTGGTGTGGTTTTTTGATATCGATTTCTTTGCCAACTGCAGCAGTGACTGGCTACTTTATTTGACTTCATGCAGTTCTGCATTTTATATAGGACAGACTTCCAGGCCACTTAGATTGCAGAGTTCGGAGCATCTAAGTGACAACAGAAACAGGAAAACTAGCAATGTCCTGTGTAAGGATACTACGAAACACGCAACAGCCTCTTTCAGTTTTATGGTTGACAGAATATTGGGTGACAGATCTAATAAAAGCGGGATGACACTCGAATGATCCATTTTTTTTTCTCTTTTACATCCAGTATAAACTGGGTGGACTTTGTCCACCCAGGCTAAGTTAATGTTTGAGGCAACCAATCACGGTATGTAATTAATTTGTATTGGTGTTTAAAAGGAACAAATGAATGCTTCGGTTTCCAACACTGATGAAGGCTAAGAAATTATTCTAGCTGAAACTGGTCTGTTCTTTTTTTTCTTTTATGTAATCCTAATAAATATATTTTGATATCTGTTACAGCTTACAGTTGCTGGCTCATTTTTTTCCTTGATACTTTGCTTTTTGGAGCCATGCATTCACCCACATGCAGAGGGACCTGTTTTGGAGGGGCACATACTTCTTGTTTCCCATAAATGTTTGCAATGATTTGTCTTGGGTTTTACACTAACCGCTTAAGTGCCAACTAAAGCAAATATATATATATATATATATATATATATATATATATATATATATATATATATATATATATATATATATATATATATATATATATATATATATATATATATCACTATATAGCATATATAAATATGACTCTGTCATTGTACAAAGCAAATACAAATATGACTCTGTCATTGTACATGCTGGTGTGAATGACCTGAGACATACCTCCCTGGACTACATGAAAAGAGACATAGAGGAGTTCTCTGATCATGTAGCCCAGGCTGGTATGACCCTGACCTTGAGCAGCATCTTACCCTCACCTAGAATGATGCCACAGTACAAAGACAAAATGATCCTTTGCTTTGATTAAAATTTTGGTGTCATTCAAAGGGGATCCAGTGTGTCATCCTGGGATGACATGCTCGACAAGCCATGTTGCTTCGCTAGGGATGGCTTGCACCTGTCACCACTGGGCTTTCGGATATTGGCAATGGCTCTTGCCACCCCCATAGTGCCTTTTTTAGGCGAGGCTCAAAAGTCAAACCCACCCCCATAGACAGCACAAGGAACAAGAAACTAAGGGTAATGCTGCTAAACGCCAGAAGTCTTAACCTCAAGTTGCACGCATTCGAAGCTCTCCTCAGTATGGAGAACATCGATATCTGTGCAGTGACAGAAACCTGGTTCAAGGCTCTAGAGAGCACCCAGCACTGCCAGGCTATACCTCGTATCATGCTTTTTGGCCCCAAAACCCGGACCGAACCACAAAAGGAGGGGGGAGTTTACATATTTATCAAGGATATCCACACCTCCAAGTTAGTGGCATTGCACGAAGTATCGGAGACCATCCATGTGCAACTAACAGTGGGCAAGACTGCTTTTCCGTTTATAGCATCCTACAGACCACCCTCTCAAAGTCAGGAATCCCGTTCGGCTTTCCTGAAAACATTGGAGAACATGAAGATCTCTCCGAACACCATTATATTGGGCGACTTCAACTACCCAAACATTGACTGGGAGCACTACTCAAGCCCCAGCACCTTAGCCCAAAGATTCCTGGAAATTATAAACTCAAATGCTATGGAACAACTTGTCACCACTCCCACAAGAGGGGACAACATACTAGACCTGATCATTACCAACATGGGGACTCTATGCTCCACACCAGAAGTATATCCCTCATTGGTGAGATCAGACCATAAACTAATTTCACTGTATGTCCACATCCCGACCCCATCCCCAGCCCAGAAAACCACAGTGAAAAACTTCTCAAAAGCGAACTTCTCACTTCTCAAAACCAAAGTGGAATCCTTCAAGGCCCCAGGGCCAGTGGAAACTACAGCCCAAACTGCAGAATCCTATATAAATGCATTCTACGGACATCTCCAGGAATGCATGGATCATGCTATCCCAAACAAAACCAAGACCCAATCATCCAAAGGCGGGTGTCCAGTCTGGTGGACACCTGCCATAAATAAACTGTACAACAGAAGGAGGAAGCTACTATATGATGGAGCAAAATCCCTAATAGGGAAGGCATCTCTGATCAGTACTAGCAAAAAATTACGATCCCTCATAAAATCCTCCCAAGGCCAGCTTCGAGACAAAAATTGCACAGACACCAAAG
This sequence comes from Protopterus annectens, assembly GCF_019279795.1. NCBI lineage: Eukaryota > Metazoa > Chordata > Ceratodontiformes > Protopteridae > Protopterus > Protopterus annectens. The sequence continues at coordinate 1,795,871,825 of NC_056735.1, read as the reverse complement.
ACAATCATAAGGCTTTTTTTCAGTTATGTTAGAAACCTGGGATGCAACTCCCAGACTTTTCTGAGTTGATTCTAAACGACAAAAAATACACTGAACCCACAGACATCGCCAATATCCTGGCAGACAGGTTCAGTGCAAACCCCCCCCCAAAAGAGCAAGTATCTATCCCGGCAGAGGGCTGCCTCCCAAACATCTCAGATGCTCAGGTGAAGGCTGCCCTCTCCAAAGCAAAAAACACTGCTTCCATGGGACCAGATGGCGTCCCAGGTTGCGTCCTACATGAACTACAAGAGGAACTAATCCCTCAAATAAAACAGCTATACAATCTCAGCCTCACTACAGGATATGTGCCCACAGAATGGCGTACAGCAACAGTGGTCCCACTCCACAAAGGTGGAGCCTCTACGGACCCTGGAAACTATTGCCCCATAAGCCTGACTAGCTTAGTCTGCAAGGCTATGGAGAGGATCATCATGGAGCTCATAAACAAAGACATTGGGGACCTACAGACACTAGATCCTACCCAGTCCGGCTTTGTCAAGGGCAGATCCTGCCTTTTGAACCTGGTTGACTTCTTCGAAATAGTCACCAAAGCCATAGATGAAGGGAAGGTAGTCCACACAGCCTATCTGGACCTTGCAAAGGCATTTGACACAATACCCCACTCGGGCATCATAGATAAGCTATCCAGCTTAAATACCCCACTCGGGCATCCTAGATAAGCTATCCAGCTTAAATATAAACCCCTATGTCACACGATGGGTCGCAAACTGGCTAAAAAACAGAACCCACAGAGTGAGAGTTGCTGGAGCCATGTCGGACTCGAAACCGGTCACAAGTGGCGTCCCACAAGGTTCTGTCCTGGGACCACTCTTGTTCGGTATATACTTTTCCGTGGTACAGGCAAATGTCGGAGGGCTATGGCTCACCAAGTTCGCAGACGACTGCAAACTGGGCACTATAATCAACTCTCCAGCTGAAACAAACATCCTTCAAAAAGGTCTCGGAGACAGATAACTGGTGCCAGCGCCATGGTTTAAAGCTAAATGCCAAAAAATGTATAGTCATACAATGTGCCCACAAATTACCACATAGGTGGAAACCCATTAAGTACAGAGAAAGTTATTAGGGACCTGGGGACCGAAGTTGATAGCAATTTCTCCTTTGAAAACCACATTGCCAAAGTGATTAGAGAGACCTTCTACATAGCTCACCTCATCACGAAGGGTTTCACATCTAGATCAAGAGAGGTAATCGTGCCCCTTTATTCATCCCTAATCAGGCCCATCATAGAATACAATGCCCCTTTTGGGATGTACACTACCCGAGACCTGCAGCAGTTAGAAAGACCCCAAAAGTATCTCACCAAGAGGATCAAGGGTCTCAAACAGATGCCATATGCTGCTCAGTTAAAAAAAAAAAAAAAAACTCCAGCTCTACTCTGTTGCATACTGCCTATTTCGAGGCGATCTATGCCTGACATACAAAGCTATGTCAAATCCAGAATTAATGGACATGCTCCACCTCAGAAAATCTAAATCCCTTAGAGCCACATGCTCGAGGGACTTGAACCTCAGCACAGAAATAAATAGAACTTGCTGGAGGGACAGGTTCATAACCCAGAGGCTCCCTTCGCTCTGGAATAGAATCCAGTTCATGTGAGGCAGAGCACCTCACTGAATCTCTTCAAGAAGAATCTTGATAAGTGGATGGGGGATCGTAGGTTTGTCCCAGGGATTACTCCCATGTCACTATTAGACAGAGGCACAGTAAACTAAACCTTAAAAAGGGCACAGTATACTCAAATCAAGGGGTGGCGTAAGCTATACAGAATCGGGCTAGGCTTATAATTGCCCCAGGGCAGATAGTCCAGTATGAAAAAAAAAAAAAAATATATATATATATATATATATATATATATATATATATATATATATATATATATATATATATTTTGGTTCTGACACGCTCTCCTGATTTTTGAGGGGGTATTGGGTTCCATACTGCTTAGTGATTGTACATGTGACATTTTAAATGTCATTCAAATCACTCCCTCCTCTTTTGTATGGTCGTTAATAGATTTGTGGCTTTTCTTGGCTCATAATGTCATGCTGTCTGTTCTGTTCATATTTTTGGAAATGCTACTTTGCTGCTTTTGTAAGGTGCTTATTCATTGTTGCATATTCCGACTTTTTTTTTTTCTTCCTGATTTGTAGGCTTGGAGAAATATACTCCTGGCAATTGAGGAGCTTATGTTCATGACCCCATGTATGAATTGGCTGGCATTGTTTAACTGAGAATAATGTGTTTTTTCTCAGGCATCGGAGTGTTTGAGACATGAAATCATATGTTGCAGTATAGAGGGTGTGTCCATTTATGTTCAGTTTACCAGGAGAGCATATGCAAAGGTATTTAAGGTTTCCTTTAAAACTCTCTTATTAATTTAGACATCTGAGGAAAAAGATGCCACAGTGTACTGGCCCCAGGAAAAATGTATTGAGGGCAAAGAGGGATGTACCAGGCTATTTCTGATTGCACAAACTATGCTTCCTGGTAAGTTCTGTGGCCCAGTGGAACTGATTTTTCTCATGTTAATGAGAGCAAAGATGTCTTGCAATTATAGTTGGAATTGTGGTGTGTGTGTCGGGGGGGGGGGGTGCCTTTGTGGCTATTGGTGTATTTCAAGTCTGCATAATAGTTAGCTATATGTTGTGGCTTTGTTTATCGTGATTAACATTTTGTTTTGACATGCAACTTTTTTGTCATTCCCCTGTGGATCTTTGGCATCTGTGCCGATGAGAAATTCTTACCTTGAATGATGGTGATATCTTTTTAGTATTTGTTGGATTGAGTAAAGGCTTCAGTCCATTTTGGTTTAATAATTTTGTTGATATTTGTAACTCTCATTGAAGTAGCTACCATTATGTATATGTTTCATTGGGATAATTTGTTGATGCAGGTTATCTTTTGTTTACTTTGCCTATCTGTTCTTCCTTGGGGCGAGAGCTAACCAGCTTATTTGCTTCCCTTGCAAAAGCTGGGTGCTGAATGTGGTTCAGTCATCCATTGTGGGAGTAGGTTGTTTTGATCATCTCTGTTCCTATTCCCTGATTGCCACTTCCTTTAAAGGGAAGGTCCACTGTCACTTGCAGTTTAGCTCCATTCCAAGCTTTCCTTTCTCCCTGTAGTTTGCTTCCAGTATGGATTAGTTATTAGGAACACACTTTAATTTCCCTTCCTTGCAAGCCAAAAAAAAAGAGCTTTCATGTCATACTGCAGACACACGGAAAAATCTGCATTTTTTTTTTTTTCGGTGAGGTACTGCCCATAAACTGATGTCAGCTAGGGCTGTGTCCAGATTTTTCAACTGTCATTGTTTTGGCAAATTTTGTGATCCTATTATTTACTCCTCCCAACAAATTCCAGCACATGTGAGAGATGCAACCATATAGCCAAACTGGAGGCTAAGCTCTCTCAACTCAATACTGGCATAACCAGTCAGGAGGAGAAGGAAACCACACTCACTACAATTTCAGTCTCACATAGACCTACCACGACAGCAAACCAAACACTTAATCACACACTTAATCACACAAAAACATACTCGGAGGCTCTAAATAAAGATCTGCCTAAGCAGCAGAGACCTCCAAAGCAGACACCCAAGCAACCGCTACCCCAAAACAAAACACGTGCAACACATATCTCACAAAGCCAGTGTGCCGAACAGTCGCAGCCCTTAAGACTAAACAACACACCTGATACACTTGTAATAGGTGACTCTATCGTCAGGCACACTGACGTCCCGCTCACCAGGCTGAACAAGGAGAGGGTCACTGTGAGCAGCCTGTCGGGCGCTAGGATCCGCCACATAACACAAGCACTCAGGTCACTCCAAGGCAAGTACAAATATGACTCTGTCATTGTCCATGCTGGTGTAAATGACCAGAGACGTACCTCCCTGGACTACATGAAAAGAGACATAAAGGAGCTCTCTGAGCGTATAGCCCAGGCCGGTATGACCCTGACCTAGAGTAGCATCTTACCCTCACCAAGAATGATGCCACAATATGAAGACAAGCCAATTGTTGAAATTGATCATCTTAAGTACTGGCGTCATTCAAAGGGGATCCAGTGCCTGTCAGCTTGGGATGATATGCTCTACAAGCCACGATGCTTCGCTAGGGACGGCTTGCACCTGTCACCCCTGGGCTTTCAGATATTGGCAAAGGCTCTTGCTACCCCCGTAGTGCCTTTTTTAGGCAAGGCTCAAAAGACAAACACCTCCATAGGTATCACAAGGGATAAGAAACTAAGAGTAATGCTACTCAACGCCAGAAGTCTAAACCTCAAGATGCACGCACTCGAAACTCTTCTTAGCATGGAGAACATTGATATCTGTGCAGTAATAGAAACCTGGTTCAGGGCTCCTGAGAGCACCCCAGCACTACCAGGTTATACCACATACCATGCTTTTCGGCCCCAAAACTTGGACCAAACCACAAAAGGAGGGGGAGTATCGATATTCATCAAAGATACCCACACCTCCAGGTTGGTGGCAAAGCACGAAGCATCAGAGACTATCCATGTGCAACTAACAGTGGGTAAAACTGCCTTCCAGTTTATAGCCTGCTACACACCACCCTCCCAAATCCAGGAACCCCACTCGGCCTTTTTGAGAACACTGGAAAATATGATAGTCTCCAAACACCATTATATTGGGCAACTTCAACTACCCAAACATAGACTGGGAATATTACTCTAGCACCAACACCCTAGCCCAAAGGTTCCTAGAATTTATAAACTCAAATGCTCTGAAACAACTTGTTACCACTCCCATAAGAGGGGAAAACATACTGGACATGATCATCACCAACATGGGGACTCTATGCTCCAGACCAGAAGTGTATCCCTCACTGGTAAGATCAGACCGTAAACTAATCTCACTGTATATTCACATCCCGACCCCACCCCCTGCCCAGAAAACCACAGTGAAAAACTTCTCTAAAGCAAATTTCACACACTTCAAAACCGAGGTGGAATCCTTCAAAGCCCCTGGGCCTGTGGAAAACACGGCCCAGACTGCAGAATCCTTTATAAACGCATTCTATGAACACCTTCAGGAATGCATGGATCATGCGATCCCAAATAAAACCAAGACCCAATCCTCCAAAGGCAGACGTCCTGTTTGGTGGACCCCAGCCATAAACAAACTATACAATAGAAGGAGGAAGCTACTAAATGATGGAGCAAAATCCCAAAAAGGGAAGGCATCACTGATCAGTATTAGCAAAAAACTACGGGCACTCATAAAATTGTCTAAGGTCAGCTTCGAGAGAAAAATTGCACTGGACACTAAGGATAATCACAAGGCTTTCTTTAGTTATGTTAGGAACCTGGGTGGTAATTCCCAGATATGCTCAGAATTAGTCCAAAATGACAAAAAATACACTGAACCCACAGACATTGGCCAACATCCTAGCTGACAGGTTCAGCACAAACTCCCCCGCCCCCTCCCCACCAAAAGGGCAAATATCTATCCCAGCAGAGTGCTGCCCCCCTGACATCTCAGATGCTCAGGTAAGAGCCGCCCTCTCCAAAGCAAAAAACACAGCATCAATGGGACCAGACTGTGTCCCGGGCTGCGTCCTACATGAACTCCAAGAAGAGCTAAACCCAAACATAAAACTACTGTTCAATCTCGGCCTTACTACAGGATATGTGCCCAAAGAGTGGCGTACAGCAACAGTGGTCCCTCTCCATAAAGGTGGTGCCTCAACGGATCCTGGAAACTATCGCCCCATAAGCCTGACTAGCTTGGTCTGCAAAGCTATGGAAAGGATCATCATGGACCTCCTAAATAAAGATATTGGGAACCTACAGACACTGGATCCTACCCAGTTCGGCTTTAAGGGCAGATCCTGCCTCTTAAACCTGGTTGATTTCTTTGAAACTGTCACCAAGGCCATTGACTAAGGGAAGGTGGTCCACACAGCCTACCTGGACCTCTCAAAAGCCTTCGATACAATACCCACTCTGGCATTATAGATAAGCTCACCAGCTTAAATATAAACCCCTGTGTCACTAGATGGATTGCAAACTGGCTCAAGGACAGAACCCACATGGTTAGAATTGCTGGAGCCATGTCAGACTCCAAACCAGTTACAAGTGCTGTCCCACAAGGCTCAGTCCTGGGGCCTCTCTTGTTCGGTATATATTTCTTGGATATCCAAAAGAAACAGTCAAATAAACCAGTAAAAAGTCACCAAAAGCATCCGAGATGAAAGTAGGAACCACCAACAGCACAATTGACCGTTTATTCGATAAACCAGGAAGCAAGTAAATAAAAAATCCATTTTTGGATTGTTTATTTACTTGCTTCCTGGTTTATCGAATAAATGGTCAATTGTGCTGTTGGTGGTTCCTACTTTCATCTCGGATGCTTTTGGTGACTTTTTACTTATATATTTCTCGGAGGTACAGGCCAACACGGAAGGACTGTGGCTGACCAAGTTCGCAGATGACTGCAAACTGGGCGCCATAATCGACTCTCCGGCCGACACAAGCATCCTCCAAAAGGGCCTCATAGAAACAGACAACTGGTGCCAGAGCCATGGCCTCAAGCTAAATGCCAAAAAGTGTATAGTCATCCCCTTTGGCAAAAACAGTGCCTACAAATTACCACATAGGTGGTAATCCATTAAGTACAGAAGAAGTAATTAGGACCTGGGGGACCAAGTTGATAGCAATCTCTCATTTGACAACCACCACCAAAAAAAGTGGAAAAAAAAACTTTATATCCACCACCTAATCATGAAGGGATCAGATCTAGATCAGGGGAGGTCATGTGTCTCTTCTCTCATCCCCTCCTTGAGCCATATAATTGTACAGTGCCCCTTTTGGACACCTCAGAAAATCCAGATGCTCCCTTCACTCTGGAATAAAATCCCAGTCCAGGTTAGGTAGAGTCCCTCATTGACTCTCTTCAAGAGGAATCTTGATGAGTGGATGGGAGATCGTAGGTTTACCCCGGGTATCACTTCTGTGTCACTGTTAGACAGAGGCGCAGTATACTAACCTCGAAAAAGAGCATAGCAAAATAAATTTAAAATGGGTGGCGAAAGCCAAACACATTCTGGCTAGGCTTATAAATGCCCTAGGGCAGATAGCCTAGTATGTACCTATGAACCCTTGTGCAGCTTTTAGCACGAAGGTTCAGGTTTCACTAGCTTTAGGGAGGGTTAACCTGTATTGCAGGAAGTACTAACTGCATCCTCTTTGCTGTTTTTATTTACAGTCCCTTGTTAACCGGGAGATTGTATCACTTTAACATGTAGTGAAGTAGTGGGTATGTATTACAGTGTGTTTAACCTAAGTGGTTGGTTTATTTTTTTACATCACAAAACAATGGAATTGTATATTTCTGAAAGTTTTTATTTAGTGAATTTATTATTTGGTATAATCTGCAGGAATGCTGTTCACTTCTGTAAGTGCTAATTGAGGCTCTTTTCAACATGAGACATTAAACCAAGTCCTGCCTGTTTTGAGTGGGTAGCCCAGGTGAATATAAATGATCCTCCGACAGTTACTGAAAAGTATAGGGGAAGTTTCACTGTGCCCTGCAAAAACTTCTCTTAGTATGAATGTTATTCTGTGTTTTCCCCTAAAATAGGCCATTGGCCTCATGGGACTAACGTGTTAACTAAAGCTTCTCTTTCATTCTGTTGGTGTGGTTGCATTAAACATTACTGATGATTGAACAGAATAAGGCAAAATAAAAAATCTCCGAATGTTGACCATATTTTGTAATGGGACAAGGCATGACAGCAGAATTTCTTTCATGTCTACTAGACATGCTCCATATCCTTAACTCCTGCACTACCTGCTCCAGCGGCCTGGATCTAATATGCAGCATCAACAAAACCTGCTGGAGAGACAGGTTTGTCTCCCAGAGGCTACCCCCCCATCTCTAAATAGACTTCCCATACATGTCAAACAGAGCACCTCACTGACCCTGACCCTCTTTAAGCACAATTTTGGTGAGTGGATGGGGAAACCACAAATTTCTCCTAGGGGTTCCACCTCTGTCCCTCATTGACAGAGGCAACAGGTGCTGACTGAAGTTTCTTTTTGGGGATAAACTCTTTAGCTAGGTTTATAAGGGCCCCAGGGCCATTAGCCTAGTAGCCTCCTATGATCCTATTCTCTTTCTTTCCAGTTGCTGCTGTCATTCGCACATGGTCCATCAAGGTTCATTCACTTCAGTGACTGCTCTGATGACTACTTATTTTGGCTGTGTCTATATGACTGCTTTGAGCATCATAAAACGGGCTTTGAGCGAAACCTGAATGAAGGTCACTAAAATAAACTAGTAGTAGTCCTATTCCAGAAGGTGTGTTAGATGACAGGGACTCGCACTACTGGCATTGTATTGAAGTGGGATGAAAAATGTGACCGCGTCTTATGTCTAGCATGACTTCTGTAAACAAGACTTGAAATGGATTCTCGAAATTGAAATAAAAGCAGGAAAACATGGTCCTATCAATGCGGCTGGCCCCATGATGGCCATTTTGTAGAAAAACTTGTTAAACATTTATAAAGGCGCACTTTCTGCTATTTTGCTGCATTAAATAACTTTTTATAAAACCATTTAAAGTTGGGGGGGCATTTATTGAGTTCTAAGGAAGGGTGTTCTTTAAATGTTTGCATATGGTAGGTGCATTTAAGTACTACACAACATCTGGTTTGGAGGAATAAGGGTGGAAGCTATTGTCCACACAGCAATCCAAATGTGACCTCTTCCCTTCGAGGTGGGCAAGCTGGCACTTATTGCTCAGTTACTCCTTACTCCATGTCAAATACTTCCAGTAACTGAGCTGATAAACTCTGGTGACGTTGAGGAAAAGTCATAGCTTTATTTCTTTGCCAGTGAAACTAACTTTGCAGACGTTTGTAAAGTGTTGTAGATGGTTTACACCATTCACTAGGGGATTATGAAGGGGCTTCTAATAATCTTTTCCCAATTAGTTGTTCAGAGCACCATAGCTGCTGTATTGAAAAATCTTAAGCTTGTAACTATTAGTTTGGTGTAAATGAGGTCTGACTAGCATGGTGGTAGAATGAAAATTGTTTGTTTAAAGCAGTGTTCATCTTGACATAGCTGTCTAGATGTGTCAAGGTTATATTCATTGTATTTTTACCGTAATTGAGTTTATTAATGTTTTTGAATTCTTTAAATGTTTTGCACCTGATTACCAAGGGGCATAATTTTCTAAGTCAGAGAAATTTGGGTCACAGATTTTTAGAAAAGTATTTTTCTGGTGTGGGATCTGTTTGAATTTTGCATTCACTTAATTTAACTGCGTCCTCTGCTGTTAAACAAATATAACATGCATAGTAAAAGAATAGCATTTAAAACAAAGCAGTCCATTTGGAAGGTAGTATCATTTTATGAAGTAGCACAAATGTGAAAAAAATTGATAAGGGTAAGCCTAAGTATCTTTAGAACAGCTGGTGGTGGTGGGCAAGAGGTCTTGACTTGTTGGTTGTTATCTTAAATGATTGGCAGAAATTTCTAAATTGCACGTTCCAGATTAGAGAAAGCCCTTTAACACTTTTTGATGGTAAACTTTGGCTTAAGAGAAGCAGAAATGTCAGTTTGTGACTTGGGGTTGTAGAGGGCACAGGTTAAATGGTTACATGATAAAAGAACTTAAAGGCTTCACTTTTTATAGTGGTAAGCCTTTCTTTTGGTAGGGATATAAGGTAGTGCTGCAAGTGACTTGGTGAAAAGATGAATCTGCAGATGTTTTGGACTTTTTGTAACCTCTGAGCATTCTAATTCGATGCAAAGATTTAATAAATTGCCTATTACAGATTTGAGTGGAAGATTTTGCTAACCACTTTTCTAACTCTAGACGTAAACAGAGCAGTGGCCTTATAAGCTACATTTATTCATCTTTTATGGGTAGTTGTGTGATCTGAGATATAACCATATGTCACTGTGCTTGAAGACTGTATAACTGCAGCATTAGTAAGATTGAGTATTGAAGAGAGGACTGTATGCGTCTTGACATGAACACCACAAAGATTTTCTGTGCATGGTTTCAAACAGTGGTCTGTTATATTGTAACTAATTTTGATACAGGTATTTGTAAAACGTACTTGGAGTTAATATATGAGAGACTGTTCCTTTGTGAAAGTTTTACCAGAGCTCCTCTAGTTCCCAGGGCCAGTCACAAATCCTCGGCTCTTCGTTTGAAGAGAAAAAGTAATTCTCTTAGGCTGGTGCTACAGGCTACATCCATGTCCTCTTGGCCTTTAACTGAAGAGCCAGAAAACAAAACTTGTATTGTTTTAACCTGTAGCAGCAATCCAAGTGCTGATGTGTTGAACTGACTGTACCAGCATTTATAAATGTTGGTACAGGAAAAAGAATGCAGGCTTACATTTCAGAATGTGTCCTCCAACATCTTGTGCCCTGGGTGGCTGTGCCGTTGACCTCATCCTTGCTGTGCTTCTACCAGATTCATAGATATTCCAAGACCATTTATGCTTTGCTAGTACTTTTCATTCAGGCTGCATCCCCTCTGCAGGAGGGCAGTAAACACTCTCAGTCCTGGAGTAAGTGTTAGTATCTGTCTGAGAGTTGTTTATCTTTTGGCTTTTTCCCGGTAAGGGGTCGCCACAGCAGAACTCCGGTCCGGTAATGATTGGCAGTAGATTTTTACGGAATGCCAAGGTGCCAGCTTTACGCCCAACCTTCAACGAAGGCATGCCCATTTATGCACGCATGTCTTTCGAACGCTACCCAACCGTGGGGAGGACATGCAGACTGCACACACGAGGCACTCCCAAGCCGAGAATCTAACAGGAGTACCTCTTGCTGTGAGGTAACAACGCTACTGCTGTACCATCGTGGAATCGAATTTCAAGCTCATAATTGAGTTTCATCTTGAGGAAAACTACTGTAAGTGCATGTCTACTTTTTTTTTTTTTTTCCTTGTAGTCAATAGTGCAGCTAAATTCCTTCATTAAGAGGCTCACATGATCTGTTGATATTAAAATCCTGTTCATGTACACCAGGGATCTCATACTTGTTCAGGCTGTAGGTAGCTTGAAACAAAATAATGCTAGGTGATTGGAAGCTGTTGCACTAAATTTCTGGATGCCCTGATTACTTTTCTTTTCGTTTTGGAGCTTGTGCCCCCAGTGACCTAGTCCTTAAAACCTAATGTCATCCGAGTTTGAGGCGCCTGATGTACATAAACATTCCTCCTTTTCTGTCTCTTGTTAAAAAACTTATTTTTTTATAGGTGAAGTCCTTGCCTTTTGGCCACATTTGAGAGTGCTTCTGCATTTGCCTTCGTTTCAAACGTTTCACTTTCCTGTAGCATTTTTTTCCTTTGTTTTACCCATTTTGCATTAAATTAAGCATTTTATGGCTAATTGGCTGTGCCCTGCACTGTACAGATGAATACTCTCTCTCCTATACATTTGCTTTTATGTTAGAAAAATATTTTGCTAATGCAAGTTGAATTTAGCAAGTTGTATTCTAGGGGTATGTGTCAAAATTGTTTTAATCAGAGTAGAAAGCTATGTGTATACTATACACGTATGCAAGTTCTGAGGTGGAGTTGAATAGTGCTGTACTCCAAGGCACTTGTGGTCTTAATCAAAAATTTTTTATTTATTTATTTTTTTTAATTGGAGTTTGTTTTTCAGATGCTCCGGGCCTGCAATTTTGGATCTTATATTTTGTGATTGGATAAAATTCTTTAAGTATGTGCTTGCATGTTATTTCACTTTTATTCATTTTAATTTCTCAAAATCTTGTTTCTAGCACCATGATAAGAATGGACTCTGTTAGGGTTTGTGAGTTGTAAATATAAGGTTGAAATTAATTCTGCTACAAATATATGAAAGATAAAAGGCCTGATTTACGAAAGTTTTCATAGAGTGCAAGAAGAGTGTAGGAGCTCACGCCGGCCATATGTCTGCCGTGCGATCCAGTTGGAGCCAGCAGGGGTGTGCACGAGAGCGGCTAAAGCTACTCTTACATGGACAGCGTCATGGTATGCAAATGACTTCATTTGCTGGTGAAAGCCATGTAAATGAGGTAAATTTGCTCTCCATGAAACGCTAACCTGTCCGTGGAAGGTTTAGTGTTAGCTGCAGAAATGTTGGTAGCGGAGTACCGTTCTGCAAATAGCTAAGCGGAGCTATGACAGCTCCAAATAAAGGATGCATACAGTTGAGGAAGCATGCCAATGGCCAAATATAAGGCCATTGGCATTTTATAAATGTTTAAAAATATAAAAGTTTCTTTTTTTTTTCCCCCCGATGTTTGTTTAAGCATATCGCAGCACCGTGCAAATGTGTGGCGCTTATAAAAACAAAATAATTAAAAAAAAAAAAAAAAAAAAAAGCCAAAAGTAGGCATTTTCACTAAAAAGCTTATTCTGCCATGCAGGTGAATGGCAGTCTGAAGACAACATGGCCACTGAGTAGTGGTTGCTAAGTGGGGGAAGCTCAGTGTGAGAGATGTAACCATGCATTAGTAGGCAATCCTATGCAAATGAGGATAAGGATAGTGAATCCCAATTTTCCCCAGCATGTGAGCCATGTGAGAGTAGGAGTAGTAGAGTAGAATATAGGTGACATCATGAGGGGATGTGTCACACAGGCTGTAAGCTAATTGGAGCACAGTGGCTTATGTTTGAGTTGCTCAGGATTGCAAGAGGCGTGCCTACAGTTGTCCTATTTGAGAACCTCAAACCAAAGGTGCACATTGTTAAAAGATGGGAAACTGCTTGCAAACATGCACACAGCGTGTGCGCGCATTTGTGTGGCATTTCCCCTAGGGCGGAAACTGTCAAAAGGAAGGAAAAAGGTAGTAGGAAGTTTAACAAAGGAGAACTAGCAGAGCCGCCAGGTGAAATATATCTGAATCGGCCAATTACACAGGCAGCAGACTAGCCCAGCCCAGCCCAGCACTTTAAACTCTACAAACAGTATTCCCCCCTGTTTTATCCCAAGAACTCTGCAACACTGCAGTATACAAAGAGGGAAAGCTTAAAAAGCTGAAGTCAAACAAAATGTTAGGGGCTGCTCTTGCTATCATAAACCAACATGTGCAAGGTGCTGAGGGTGGTGATGTTGTGAATGGTGCTGAGCAACCCACAGTGAGGAAACAGAAGAGTGTACAGACCCAGGGTAACCTACCAGGGGCTACATGAGCTGGAGATAGTGGAGCGCTATAGGGTTGACAGAGACCTCCTACAGCAAATTGTGGAGCTGTGGCGGCCATGCCTTACACACACAACCAACAGAGGGGAACCCATCCCAGTGGATACCAAGGTATGTGTTGGCCTAAGAATACTAGCTACAGGTACCTGCCAAAGACCCAATTGGTGATATGATGGGGATTTCACAGGCATCAGCATCCAGGGTACTCTACCAGTTCCTGGATGCCATGTCAGCACATGTCGGTGACCACGTATATTTCCCCAATTCCCGTGAGGCATTGGCCAGCAATATGCATCTTTTTTTTTTCCACCAAATAGCAGACTACCCTGAGGTAGTGGGTGCAATAGAACTGCACGCACATACGCATCAAAGCACCACCCGGTGAGCGGTGTAGGGTCTACATCAACTGCAAGGGCTTCCCCTCCAACTGCCAGGTCGTGTGCAATGCCCAGGGCATAATAATGAATGTGTGTGCTGGCTGCCCTGGAAGCTATCCAGATTCCCACATCTGACTCTGCTGTACCAGAGATTTGCCAATTGGGACATCCCTGATTGTCACCTAGTGGGGAATGTTGGATATGCACTGGAGCCGTGGCTGATGACACCCATCAGAAATGCACACCCACATGAACAAGAACTCCATAATGAGGCACACGTACAAACAAGAATTTGTGCATGTGTTTGGGATGCTCAAGTCACTGTTCTGGTGCCTGGATACATCTGGTGGAGCCTTGCAGTACTCGCCAACTACATGTACCCAAGTTGTTATGGTATGTGCCATGCTGCACAATATGATCCTATGGGAACAGCATGGGGCAGGGCCAAAACAGCCCCCCACCATTGCCAAGGCCTGCACAGGCACAGCGTGACTCAGAGGAGGAACAACCTGAGCCTGCCCCAGTAGGCAGGAGGCGTGCCTAGTATGCCCTGGCAAAGATGCAACGCATAGCGCATACACTGACTCAGGACTCGGTAGGAACCCTGGAAATTACACCTCTCTCTGAATCGCACATACAGTGAAAGGGATACCTAACTTGACACTACCTGTTTTCAAACGTAGGGAGTGTAATATGTGCATCCGACATAGGCAGCCCTGCAGCACCACCTGAGGCATGAGTGCTCTATTTTAAGCAATATAAAGCAATGCTAAGCACATTTTACCAATACTGAGCATATTTAAATACAATTGCGCAACGTCTGGTAAACATGCTCACACCTGCTTTTACTGTTCCTTAACCAGTCAGGTCTGCCCAGCAGGAAAATAAAAAGCAGTGACTGGGCTCGAACTCTGGATACTGTGCACTATAGTCACAGTACTGAACCACTAAGTCATGACAGCATTTCACTGGCACAGACACAACTTAAGTCACTCCACACATACCAGTTGGGGGGGGGGTCACAAGCCTAACAGTCACAGCCAGCAGGACAATTGTAGAGAAATGCAAACGCAAACAAATGCTGTATCATGCCGTCTGAAGAGGCATATGAGTAACCTCCCCGCAGGCCTATGCAGACAGATAACAGGCCAGGCAGTGTGATGTGGGTTGGGTAGGCTATGAAGTCACAAACTAATATGCGTGTAATTGGAAGCGAAGGTCTGTAGTACAGTGGTATGCCTCAAGCCAGTATGATGGGCAACAGTACAGACTGAAATGGAGTACCTGACATAGCAGTGCAGGCCTAGCAAATGTGTGTGTCAGGTGTACCTCTCATCCTATGTACACCCACAGTAATAATCAGGTGTGCTCCCCCCCCGGGTAGAAATGTACAAATAGCTGTCCCTTCTGTATGTAGAAATGTTGATAAGTCTATGCAAATTGACTCATGGAAGCCCTGCAGGCACAGCCTGCTTCCTGTCGATGTACAACACAAAGGTGAGCCCTGAAGTAAAAAAACAACTTGAATTTTCGCACACACATCTATAGTGTATATATACCCATAGTGGGCATGCTCACACTTAAAACAAATTTAGCAAATGTCAGTCAACAGCATACTGAAAGGCCATTCTGAGCAAGGGCCACACATATCTGGCAGTTGCAGTTCTTACTCCAGACACATGTCACTATTCACCAATCCTGCCTTGCGCACACAGTGATATGAAAACAGACCCATATAATATATTGGACCCCTGTCATAAACAAACTATGTAATACAAGTACTTAAGTTGTTAAAGAAAGTGAAAATCCAAAGAAGATCAGTAAATCTCCAATCAGTATCATCAAGAAACAATGAGCACTCCTAACACTGGCAATATTTTTGACAGAACATGGCTTGGATAAAGAGTCCATAGAGAACCATGAAGCTTTCCTTAGCTATGTAGTAAATATCAATGTAAACTTGTATATGGTCTGAGTCAGTGTAAATGAATACATGTACATGACTGACATTGCCAACATCTTGTCAGACAGGTTCATACATATTTACCCCCCTCTCACTGACAAAAGGGCCCGTTACCATACCTGGAGATTGTGAAAAGCCAGAAATCACATATACGATGGTTAAACAGCTCTAATCAAACCTAAAAACACTGTGTCTATGGGATGACATGGTGTCCCTGGCTGTGTTATATGTGAACTCCAAAGCAAGCAGACCCTGCACCTGAACAGCCTGTTAATCCTCACCCTCTGTACAGGATATGAAACTGTTGAATGGGTTACAGCAATGTTTGGCACACTCCAAGTGTTGGTGCACAACAGACCATGGGAACTATTATCTTATAAGCATGATCTGCAAGGCCATGGAGTCAATCATTATGGAACTCTTAAACGGCTATTGGGAGCCTACAAACACCCAACCCTACCCATTTTGGTTTGGTCAGGGGCAGATCATGGTCCCTAAACCTGCTAGACAGTTTTCAAGGCAGTTACCCAGGACATACATCAATGAAATGAGCTCCACACTGCCTACTTAGATCTTGAAAAGCCCTTTTCCAACATCCCACAGACGTCGTATCCACAAAATCAACAACCTGTGCATAAACACATATGTCATCTGATGGATTGCAAACTGGGGCACAGATCCCATAAGGTAAGAATTGTGGTCTCCCTGTTGGACTGTAAACTGGTAACAACTGCTGTCCCCCATGGCTCAGTCCTGGGACCCCTCCTGTCTGGTGTATACTTTTCAGGAATACAGTCAAACACACGAGGGTATGGTTAGCAAAGTTTGTGGATGACTGCAAAAAGGTTGTCCTAATCGATGTTTGGGACAACAGAGACATCCTTAAAAAGGGTCTCTGATAGATGTGGTGTCAAAATTGGAAGTAATAATAAGGATCTATGAACACATGTGGATAGTCATCTCTACTTCCAGAAACACATTCACAAAGTGGTTAGAAAATCATTCTGTGTTCCCACAAAATTGCCAAGGTCTTTGCATGTAGGTCAAAGGAGGTTCCCTCTTGTCATTAGACCCGTCAGAGTATCACGGCACACTTGCGATGAATCTGACTAGGCACCTTCAGCAGCTGGAAAGACCCCTGAAGTACCTCAACAAGAGGATTACTGGCTTCAAACGGTTGCCCCATGCAACAAGACTGAAGTAACTCCGTCTCTACTGTGTTGCATACTGTCTACTTAGCCGATCTCTGTCCAACAGACAGGTCCATGTCCAATGCAGAACTGATGTACATGCTCTATCTGAAGTAAGCCCAAGCTCACTGTGCCACATGCTGTAGGGATATAATCATCACAACAATAAATAGAACATGTTGGAGGGATACATTACTAACTCGCAGACTTCCCTTGCTTTGGAACAGGCTCCCAACCTACGTTAAGCTGAGTCCCTCACTGACACTCTTCCAGAGGAGCCTTGATGAGTGTATATGAAACTGAACTGTCACACCATGGATCACTTCATCAGCTGTACTACACAGAGGCATAGGGAACTAACCCCATGTGTAGTGATAGCTGCACACTCTGGCCATACTAATATATTCCTTCAGACAGTCTATTACCTACCTATGCACCTATAGGTGGGCGAGATGTGCATTCCTGGATGACTCCATGACTCCCTGTCATGTATATGTGTGTGTGTGTCATGTGCACCTCATATCTTTTGTGCCACTGGGATGTGTGCTGGGTGGGACATTCCTGGATGGCTCCCTGGGATGTGTGCTGGGTGGGACATTCCTGGATGGCATATATATATATATATATATATATATATATATATATATATATATATATATATGCCATCCAAAATGTCCCACCATCAACACACAATCAAAATGACAGAGAGGGACTCAAGGTTGGGAGCCTGTTCCAATATATATATAACAGGGAGCCATCCAGGAATGTCCCACCCAGCACACATCCCAGTGGCACAAAAGATATGAGGTGCACATCTCGCCCACTGTACATAATAGCCACCAGTATCTGTAAGCATTAGTGTATGTGGTGCATGTGCCTGCTGTACAATGTTGTGCACCTACTATCTGTAGACATGTACCTGTCGCATACATACCTATGAACCTATCTTCATGAAGGCATATATTAGCCTAGGCAAGTTGTGCAGCTTTCACCACCCCATTGGTTAGTCTCCTAAACCCTAGTTCTAATAGTTAGTACTCTAAGCCCCTTTCTAGTGGGGCTACTGATGTGATGCCTGGTGCGAATTGTCTGTTTCCCATCCACTCATCAAGGTTCCTATTGAGTGTCAGCAAGGGGCTCTGTCTGATGTACATTGGGACTCTGTTCCACAGTAAAGCAAGTGTCTGGAATGGGGATGGTGCTCTATCCTACCAGCATGTTGTATTCATTGTTGATGAGGTTCATATCCCTGGAGTGTGTAGTGCAACTCAATTTTGTTATCCGTAGATGGAGCATGTTCAACAGTTGTGTTGGATATGGTTCTGTATGTTAGGCAGAGTGTGCCTTTGAGTAGGCGGTACGCAACCGAGAACAGTTTTAGTTTTACCAGTTGTGTTGCATAACACAACTGTTTGAGGCTAGTAATCCTCTTGGTGAGGTACCTCTGTGGTCTCTCCAGCTGCTGGATATGCTTAGTCGAGTACATCCAAAATGGTGCATTGTACTGTATGATGGGTCTGATGACTTAAGAGTAGAGGGCCACCACTACCTCTTTTGATCCTGATGCAAACCCTTTGTTGATTAGGTGGGCCACATAGGATTTCCTAATCACTTTGGCAATATGGTTGTCAAAGGAAAGATGACTATATCTACTTGTGTCCCCAGATCCCTTATTACCTTGTCAGTTTTTAGGGGATAACACTTATGTGATAGTTTGTGGGTACTTTGTTTTCCCCAAAGGGGATTACTATGCATTCTTTCACATTGAGCTTGAGGCCATGATTCTGACACCACATATCTGTCTGAGTCCCTTCTGGAGAATATTTGTGTCATCCGGGGAATCTATTATGGCAAACACTTTACAGTTCCCAGCAAACTTAGTCAACCACAATCCTCCTGTGTTGGCATGTACTTTTGAGAAGTCTATACCAAACAATAGGGGTCCCAGGACTGAACCTTGGGGGACACTAGTTATCTGTTTAAGAGTTGCTGGCTACATTTTAGATTCTAATTTGTGGGATCTATCTGTGAGCCAGTTTGCAATCCATCTTGTTGATGTATGGATTTATGCCCAGGTTGGTGAGTTCATCTGATACCTGACTGAGGAATGGTGTCAGAAGGCCTTGCCTTAGCGAGGTATAGGTAGGCTGTGTGGAGCTTCTTTCAATCAGCTGTGGCCTGGGTAACTGTCTCAAAGAAATCCACCCAGTTCAGGAGGCGTGATCTGCATTTGACAAAGCCAGACTGAGTGTGCTCGACTGTGTGAAGGTTCCCAAGGTCTTTATTGTTGACTTCCATTATGATTGGCTCCATTGCCTTTGCAGATCAGACTCATCAGGCTTATGGAGCGTGAATGCCAAGGGTCTTTTATGGCCCCGCTCCTATGGAGTGGGAAGAACGTTGCTGTACAACATTCTATGGGTACATTTCCTGTAGAAAGAAGTGTAGGTATCCTTGATGAATATGGATACATCCCCACCCTATGTGCTATGATCCAGGTTCTGATGCTGAAAGGTATGGAATGAGTAGTATCCTGGTAGTGCTGGTGTGCTCTCTGGAGCCTTGAACTAGGTTTCTGTTACTGCACAGATATCAATATTCTCCATACTGAGAAGTGCCTTGAGTGTGTGCATTTGGAGGCTGAGACTTCTGGCAATGAGTAGCATTTAGCTCACTTTGTGGTTATTTGTGTTTGTTACAGGGTTTGGTTTGTCCTGAGTGACTGGTGTTCCACAACTGAAATAAACGCCTCATTGGTCCGATCCGACCATAAGCTAATTACCCTACATATCCACATTCTGCCCCCAGCCCCGATTTAAGGAAACCATGTTAAAAAGCTTCTCTAAAGCCAACTTCATGCTTCTTAAGACAGAAGTGGTGAACTTCATGACACCCATGCAGATGGACAATACAGTTAAGACTACGGAATCCTACACAATTGCACTTTATAAGCACTTGCATGAGTGCATGGATTGTGCTATCCCAAACAGAACCAAGACGCTATCCTTCAAAACAATGAAGCCAATCTGGTGGTCCCCTGCCATAAACAAACTGTACATCAGAAGGAAGAAACCGTTGCAAAAGAGAGTAAAATTGCATGAGTGGAGGAGCTCCCTGGTCAGCCTCAGTAAGAAGCTGCGATCACTGATAAAATTCTCCAAAGCTAGTTACAAAAACAAAATCGCCACCGATTCTAAAAACAACCACAAAGCATTCTATAGCTATGTCAAGAATCTCAATGGCAACACTCAGATCTGCTCCGAGTTGCAGCACAGTGGCACTATAAATATACAGACCCAACTGATATTTCCAACATCCTGGCAGGTTCAGTGCTAACTTTACCCCACTCTCACCCATGAGAGCCCATCTCTATAGCGGAAGAATGCAAAGTTCCGGTAATTACAGCTGCACAGGTAAAAAAACACACTCTCCAAAGCCAGGAACACAGCATCCATGGGACCAGACAACATCCCAGGCTACGTTCTGCACAAACTACAGAATGAACTGGCACTACACCCAAGTACCATGTTCAATCATAGCCTCACCTCAGGCTTTGTGCCTGCTGAATGGCACACAGCGGTTATCCCACTACACAAGGGGGGAGCCACCACAGACCCTGGGAACTAGCGCCCCATTAGCCTGATGAGCCTGGTATGCAAGGCCATGGAACGTATCATCATGGAACTTATAAACAAAGACATTGGTAATCTCTAAACTCTGGACCTCAACCAGTTTGGATTTGTAAAAGGCAGATCATGTCTCCTAAACCTGACCAAAGCCATAGACAAGGGTAAGATGGTTCACACAGCCTATCTAGATCTTGCCAAGGCTTTCGACAACATCCCCCACTCTGGAATTATAGATAAACTCACTAAACTAGGTATAAATTCCTATGTCACAAGATGGGTTGCCAACTGGCTCACTGACAGAACCCACACTGTGAAAGTAGCAGACTCCAAATCCGACTTCAGACCAGTGCAAGTGGAATACCACAGGGTTCAGTCCTGGGTCCTGTCCTGTTTGGTATCTACTTCCCTGAAGTACAGGCTAATGCAGAAGGTCTTTGGCTAATGAAGTTCGCAGATGACTGCAAACTAGGAGCCATAATCGAAACTATCTGGGCATCCTACAAATGGGCCTCACTGAGACTGATGCCTGGTGTCAAAGCCATGGCCTCAAGCTCAATGCCGAAAAGTGCATTGTCATCCCCTCTGGTAAAAACTCTGTACCCATGAACTACAACATGGGCGGTAGTGTACTTAACACCGAAAGTGTGATAAGAGACCTTGGGACACAGATGGACAGTAGTCTCTTAGTCAGGAAATCCTTCTACGTGGCACACCTCATCACGAAAGGTTTCTCATGCAGAAAAAAAAGGTCATTGTTCCCCTCATCACTCATTTGATCCATTATAGAGTACAACGCCCTTTTTGGTATGTACCTCCCAAGACATCTTCAACAACTGGAAAGGCTGCAGAAATACCTCACAAAGAGGATTACCGGCCTCAAACACATGCCCTACACAGACCATCTCAAAAAACTCTAGCTTTACTCCGTCGCATATCGCCTACTCAGGGGTGATCTCTGCCTAACATACAAAGCTATGTCAAACCCAGAGCTGTTGGACATGCTCCACTTAAAGAAATCCCAATCCCTCCGAGCTACATGCTCTAGGGACCTAAACCTTGTCACCACAATAAACAGAACATGCCGGAGGGATAGATTCCTGTCCCAGAGACTTCCCATACTCCGGAATAAACTAACTATATCAAGCAAAGCTCCTCATTGTCACTCTTCAAGAAAAATCTTGATTTGGATGGGAAATAGGGAATTCACCCCAGGGATCACTTCCGTGTCTCTGCTAGACAGTGGCACAGGAAAATACATTTCTTGGGTGGCAAAAGCCAGAGTACCTTTTTGGCTGAGCTTGTATAGGCCCTAGGGCTGATTTAGCCTAGTACCTACCTATGAACCTTTTTGAGCCTTGCCTAAAAAAGGTAATATGGGGACAGCAAGAGCCTTGGCCAGTGTTCAGAAACATAGGGGTGACGGGTGCAAAAACCATCTGTAGTGAAGCAACGAGGCTTGTCTCATGTCATCACAGGCAGACAGACTGGATCCCCTTTGAATGACACCAGAAGCTCAGCCAATTGTTGAAGTTTATCGTCTTTCTGTTACATTGCAGTATCATGTAGGTGAAGTTAAGATGCTACTCAAGGTCAGGGTCATACCAGCCTGGGCTACATGATAATAGAGCTACTATATATCTCTTGTCATGTTGTCCTGGGAGGTATGTCCCAGATCATTCACATTGATATGTACAAAGAACATGTCATATATGTAACTGTTCTGGAGTGATGTAAGAGTTTTGTGTTATGTGGCGGATCATAGCACCTGACAGACAACTGGCAGTAACCTTCCCCTTGTCCAGCCGAGTGAGTGGAACATCTGTGAGCCGATTCCATAGTCGGGCAGTTACTAGTGTGTTGGGTATGTTGTTTTGCCTTGGGGCCTGTTGTGAGGCACACTGCTTTGGTGTATTATGTTTTTTCTGCCGTGTGATTGGAGGTGCATGTTGCTTGCTTGCCTGCTTAGGAGGAGACGCTCTCTCTCTTTCAGATTAGCATACTCTGAGAATACAAATATTAATGTGCATTTGTGTGTGTTTTGCTGGTGCTTATATTGTAGGTCTATGTGAGACTGTTGGTGTTGTGGTTGTATGACCCTACTCCTCTTGACTGTATTGTCCAGTATTGGGTTGACACAGCTTAGCCACCGGTTTGACCCTGTGTGTGCCAGCATGTGGTGCATCAACCCATATATGAGATGGTCATGGCCTATGCATACAAAACACTCGCAATACACCTAGTATGATAAGCCTGTTGAGGTTAGCAAATGTGAAAAACACCTTTGTGCAAACTGTCGGCAAATGTGTGTATTGCAGCCTGTAACTCCATATTGCTTGCTGAAGTGTAAAGACATACTTGGTTTGGATTAAGAACCCCACACTTAAACTATGGGCCAAATGGCGCTCAACAAAAAGCCCCTCAGATCACCTGCAATTCAGACAGCTAAGAAATGAAACAAAAAAAGCCATATTAGCTGATTTTTAAAAAGAAACTACTACTACGAGCTTCAACAAACCCACCAAAATACTCCCCAAAAATTCTGGCGAGGTATCAATAACCTCCTACACCCTGGACGCTCAAGTACTCCCTCTGGCTCTGATCACAACAATCCCATCCAGATAGCTGACTCATTTTAATACGTTTTTCACTGAAACTATACAATCCCTAGCCAACCAGCTATCCCCTAGCACCCCATGCTCTGCTGCAACCTCTATCAATAATCCTCCTCAATTTCATTTTCTGCCAATGCCCACTTCACTCATCTGTAACCTCATACAGAAACTTAAACCCACTACACTCTGCTGATCTATTACCTGCAGAATACCTACAAAAAGCTGCTAAAGTCATAGCCTACCCCATATCCATCCTCATTAACAGAACTATTTCTGAAGGAACTATTCTCCTAATCTGGAAAGTCTCACATTATTCCCCTGCATAAAGGTGGTAACTCCAAGGAGTTGTCCAGTTACAGGCACACAGCTATTCTATCTCCTTTGGCAAATATAATGGAAAAATGCATTCACCTACAACTGTTAACCTACCTACTTGATCACAATTTATTAGCACCCTGTCAACATGGCTTTAGACCATTTCATAGCACCACCTCTGCTCTCTTATCCTTCACTAACCATATTAACAGTAATCGTAGTAATGATACTCTATCCTCAGCCCTATTTATTGACCTGTCTAAAGCATTTGACATAGTTAACCACCACCTGCTTATAGACGCACTCAAAAACCTGTCATTGGACACCCATATTATACAGTGGTTCCAACCATACCTACATAATAGGCAACAGTCTGTACTATGGGAAAATACTTTATCTTCCCACCTCTCAGTTGCCCTAGGGGTCCCGCAAGGATCTATATTGGGCCCATTACTCTTCTCCATCTTTACAAATGACCTCCATTCTGTAATTCCACAAGCCGACTGTATCCAATACGCTGATGACTCCACACTTGTATGCTCTGCTAATTCTCAATCAGAACTTCAGTCACTAACCCAAAAGACCTTTAGTACAGTTGAAAAGTGGCTCCTACAAATATGTCTTATCCTTGACCCCAAAAAAACTAAAATGCTACTATTTACCTCTCGCCCGCAGAACCTCCCCACTTAACTTTACTATTACTTCAAATAACGGCACTATAATATCTCCTGAGCCAACCACCAAACTACTCTGAGTACTAATGGATAATAACTTGTCTTTTGAACCTCACATCACATTAATAATGCCATAAAAACAGTAAACAAGAAACTAGGTTCCCTCTATAGAATCAAACCCTTTCTAACACCTCCAGCCAGGGTTACTATTGCTCGCACCCACATTATCTCTACCCTGCTCTATGCCTCCCCTATCTATACAAAATATGTAGAAGTAATCTGAGTAAACTTTCATCCTCCTACAATATTGCCAGGCTTGCAGCTGGGTCCTTATATAGAATTCATCACTGTATCGACCTGAATCAGCTAGGATGGTTAGAGTTGCCAAATCTAATACTTTTTAATCAACTAATAGTAGCCCATAAGATCCTGTATTTACCTCAAAATACACCCATACTTACTTCCCTAGTCATCCCCTATAACAATCTCAAGACCTTACGCTTGTCTAATAAACTACATGTACAAATATCAAAATCTAACAACTCAGCTGGTGACACCATGTTCTCCAATACAGTAGGTAAAGCCTGGAACATCCTTCCAAGCCAGCTAACCTCAATATCCTCTGCCAGCTTATTTAAAAGTAAGCTCAAACCCTACCTTAAGTCACACTAGCTATGCCCCTGTGTTAACCCAGACTAAGCACCAGACCATTAACTAGACTCCCACGATTCCTAGTCTCTCATAACCATGATCTTGTGTTTACTCACTAATTACTAGTGAGCTTAACCTTTCTTAGGATTTTTTTTCATGTAAATATGTATATACTGTGGAATGATCAACCACCTTCATACAAGATCACAACTTTGGTGATGAACACTATATAAATTCATCCTCGTATGTTGATGATCTATACTCTATCCATTGATATCTAGTGTTTTCTTTCTTAGGTTTTATGTGTGACCTTAGTACCTAAAAATATAAACTAGTTGTATCTAGTTTAGTCTTGTATTAAGTTTTCTTTCCCTAATAGAATACATAATATAAAATCATAGGCTTGTAATACACCATTTCTAATGCAGATGTCTTAGTCTTGTTCATCTATTCTTAGATAGATTTTTCTTTCCCTACTGAAATATAAAATATATAATCTTAGGCTTGTAATATTTTTAAAACTTTTTATGTACCAAATTCTACTGTTAATGTCTTTGTCTTGACCTTTTATGTTGTAATTTGTGGAGCTTTTCTCCCTGGGCCTCCACTGAAAATGGACATGTATCCAGCTGGACTAGCCCGGTCAATAAATGTAAAATAAAATTAACTTACCAACTGTCTCTCCCTGGGGAGGAGCAACCTTTTTGGAGACTACTCACACACCTTAAAAGTAGTATACTCATCTTTGTCAAGTCTGATGTCATCATCCTACAAATATACCTGTGGAAAGATGAAATCCCAGTAATGTGTATAGCGCCTCATGTAAATGCGTACTGCTGTAGTTTCATATTGTAGTTAGGTAGGGGTTTGATTCCTGCACTTGCCAACTGTGTGTGTGTGTGTCTCGCTCTCTCTGTCCCCCCCCCCCCCCAGGGGAGGAGCAACCTTTTTGGAGTCTACTCACACCCCTTAAAAGAGGTATACTCCTCTTTGTCAAATCTGATGCCACCATCCTACAAATATACCTGTGGAAAGGTGAAACCCCAGTCATGTGTATAGCGCGTCATGTAAATGCGTACTGCTGCAGTATAATGTAGTTAGGAAGGGGGTTGAATCTAGTACTTGCTGACTGTGTGTGTGTGACACCCGTTGGTCAATGTGGAGTGGGTTTTGATTTTCCTGGTGTATGACATATCACAATGACAACTGTGTGTGCATTACACATGTAAGGTAGCTGTGGGGCAAAGCCATATACATACATGTGACCTAAATTATTTCATAGGTGGGTACTCTGCTTTCTCCATGAAAGCATCTGTTATCTTTGCCAGAGCGTGCTGGCGCTTTCCAGACCTTGGGTCACTTCTGTTTGCTTGTGACAAGCTTAGCCCCTGCAGTGATCCCTGGGCTATGTCTTCTGTTTCACAGCCACTCATCACGGTTTCTATTGAAGAGTGTGAGTGAGGGTTTATGCTTGAGGTATATTTGAATCCAGTTCCAAAGCAAGCAAAGTGTGGCAAAGATGACTAATCATTATAGGTGTGCAACAACCTTTGTGGATCTGCATGCAAACATTTTATTGCTGATGTGCTCCACAGAGGGATTTCCAAAACCCTTTGGTAATGTGATTATCAAAGGAGAGATGGCTAAACACATGGCTCTATGTATAAATTAGTACCTGTTCCACATTTTGGGGGCTACTACCTATGTGGTACTTTGGGGATACTTTGTTTTCTAAAAGTGGATAACTATGCTATCTTTGGCTTATAGCTTTACAGCACGAGTTTCACACCAGGTATCGGTCTCTCTGATACTCTTTTGGAAGGTGTGTGTGTCATCTGGAGAATAAAGTATAGCCCACAGTATGCATTTTCATCAAACGTGGGCAGACCTATCCCTACTGTGTTTGCTTGTACCTAAGAAAGCTATATGCCAAACAGGAGTGGTCCCAGGACTGAGTGCAGGTGAATACCACTTGTTACTGGCATAGAATTGTACATGGAGGGTGCAAATGTTACTGTGTGTCCTACATCTGTGCGTCACTTGTCAATCCATCATCTTACAATCGTTTATAGTCAGTCTGAGGTTATGTATAATACCAGAATGTGGGATGGGTATGAATTGCTGGTGAGCTATAACTTGGCTGTGTGGGCCTCACCTATAACCTTGTTAACTGGCTTGAAGTCTACTAGGTATAGGAGCCATGATCTGGCCTTTAGAGAACCTAAGTGGGTATGGTGCAGTGTTTGCAGGTTCATAATGTCTCTGTTTAATGAGTTCCATAATGATGTGCTCCATAGCCTTCCTGATAACATTTGTTTGGCTTATAGGGTGAGCGTTTCCAGGATCTGTTGTAGTTCAACCCTTAATCAATTTATGTTGACATTTGCACTGGGTGTGACAAGGGTGGACAGGATTAGGAAAAAGTATATTCGAGCATCAGCCCAGGTTTGAAGGTTAGTAGACCAAGCCAGATGGGCATGATTATGTTACGTTTGTTTGTACATGTGCTGAGGAGGGATGCAGAGTATATTGTGAAATAGATGCTAAGGATAAAGCCGCCAGGTAACGGGAAAAGAGGAATGCATAAGATGAGGTTTATGGCTGTGGTGAGAGAGGACATGCAGGTGGATGGTGTGACAGCGCAAGATGCAGAGGGCAGGAAGAAATGGAAACAGATGATCTACTGTGGCGATCCCTAATGGGAACACACGAAAGGAGAAGACTATGTTGTAGCTCAACCCTTGTGGACTGAACACCATTACCGTGTGTCATTCCACAAGTATGTAACCTGTATAGAGGCTGCATCTGGACAGAATGTTTAGGTGAGTGGTGACTTCATATGTCAGCTTGTATATGACACAGCCAGGGACACTGTCCAGTACTATTGCCACTGTGGTTTGGACTTTGGTAAAGAGATGTTTTAACTAGAGTGTCTTCTGTGAATCCTCAGGTTTTACATTCTTCAGGTCTGGAAGTGTGGCCCTTGTGTAACAACAGGGTGATGAAATCCACATTCAAACTGACAAGAAATTGGTAATGTCAGTCAGATAAGTGTACTTTGTGACCATTTACATTAACTGTGACTCTATCTGAGATTTCCCCTGTAGATTATAAACAACACTAAATAAAGCTTTAGTGTTGTCTTTGGAATCCTTGCCATTTTGTATTTTGAAGCTTGCCTTGTATGTTTAATGAGGACTTGTATTTTCCCAATGATACTGACCAGAGAGGTTTTCCCTACTTGGTATGTAACTTTTTTTTTTTGGTACAACTTCACACCTTCTGTTATACAGTTAGTTTTTGGCAGGGGCCGTGAGACTAATGCACTTTTACTGTATAAGTGAGAATTTCTTGTTTGTGATAGCACGGTCCATGCAACCTTGTAGGTGAACAGTGCGCATTTCTAAAGGATTATGCAGCTGGGACAGTGTTAACCTTAGTAATGCAAACCAATGACAGCAACAGCAGCATCACCCACAGCACAGTGTCAACCCATGTCATACACACACATGCGTACTCAAGTTCCAAAATGTGTGTAGTACAATGCATACTGGCCACCAATAGAAACTATGGAATGTTAACACTGGCCAATACAGGGCATGTCACCCTGACCATGTGTCCAATATGCATGTACATGCAGACAGTGCACCTCCACCATGTTCACAAATGGACACCTGCAAACCCGTGTTGCACACACCCCACACTTACTGTCCACTGTATAATGCATGCTGACACTACACACATCAGCCAAGTGGCACATGGGCAAACAAAACACAATTGGAATAAACACTGGTGAAAACAATACAACATTGCTAATTACAGCTTTAATGCATCATGCCTGCTCAGCTACACCTTAAGGATATCCTTACACTTTACTGCTGACAACATGCTACACATCCAACCATTGCTATACTTTAAAAGTCACCCTGTGCATTAGCACCATGTTAACCTGTTCCTGCATCAATGTTACAGATGACTGGAGGTGGCACAGGTTTAATCATATGCACAGGGTGTGTTGTTGGTTTGCCAGAGACCTACACTGAGCCATACAATCGACGTGTGTGTGAGGGCCATGAGTACTGTTGTGGGCCAGTGTTGATGTCATGTGTGCGGGTATGTGTTTGCCCTAGGTTTCTGGTTTGTGTGTGTGTCTGCATGCACACAGTTCCACCATGTGGCTGCCATATATGGGGATTTGTGCAACAGCTGCAGACTGTACCTGGCAGGCTTTACAGATCACCGTCTCTGGCCATGGATACAGAACCTGTGCCTGGCAGAGGTGCTACAGACTGTATCGGGTACTAATCCAGATTGGGTACTATCCGAAGAGGTTGACATATGTCCACTGGATCCAGGTCCCTGCTGAGACTGGCCAGAGCCACATGGTCTGCTAGGACGATTTATGGGCAGCCCCCCCACATTGCTGGGGCTGGTACTGGCACTACGGGAGCAGCTGTGACTTGCTGGACGTCCACGGCGACCTCCAGTTGGTGATGTTGCTGGCATACATCTACGTCTCCACCGTCCCGCACTGTCCTGGCACATGGACATGATATTGTGGAAGACATCCAATGTCTCACCCCAACGTCTATCAATGACCTCAGTGTAGTTATGTATGGCACCTGCTAGGTCACAGATACTGTCATTTACAGAGGTGTAATGAATCCTCTCTGCCCTTGGTCCCTGTCTGGTGTACTGCTCGATTCGTGTCTGTGCCTCCATGACGGCCTGGAACATGCGTGTGGTAGAAAGAGGTGTGGCACATCTACCAGGGGCATAATGACCAGCAGTGCTCTGATGAGAACTCCTGGGCATCTGCCTATGTGGTACCGTTCCAGACATCTTGATATGGCTGCTGTGTCCTGATACATGTGCTGTAGATACCACACTGTCCTGGCCAGTGCCAACCGTACACTGTCCCTCAGTTAAGGGCAATGGTGATGGATGTACAGGCAGTATGACTGTGTGCATGGATGGGGTGGAGACTTGTGTACTGTCAATTGGTGGCCCAACAACGGACCCTGACAAACCTGCCTGTGCCTCAACACACCTATCCTCATCACTGTCTGTCTCAGTGACAGGCTCCCTGCTGTACTGAACCAGCCCCACCTCGCCACCTGTGAGAGGAAAACGGGAAACTCACTTTTAAGACCTGAACATTACTTCAGACCACATGCACACACACAACTACACTCCTCCCGAAAGCAGACACGCACAACACCAGCAATCACAGAACATACATAATAGCAGGTGATGGTGGGGTACAGTATCACAAGCAAAACGGTGGGGTACAGTATCACAAGCAAAACAATCATATCACACATATCTGCATGCAGGACATGTTGCTCAACAGCATGTAGTGCAAGTGTAGTCGGTCCTTGTTACTAACAGTATACATGGCTTTGCATGTGTTTTATTAGGTGATGGGCCTCCCCCTGGAACACAGTGTATGCATGGACACAACATTGCTGTGCAGGTATTCATATCCCTGTGCTGTACTGTGCACCATAACACACAGGTGCACATACCATTGCTGGATGGGTGTCTGTGTGTCAGGTATCCAGTGGTGATTACAGCCTCTTTGTCTTTAGCAAATAATTGTGGACACATTTTTAGCACATGCATGATGAGTATTCACACAACATTATCAGTGTTGCATGGATAATTGATGGAATAGCATTCTGCCACATACCCAATGTACGGTACTTATGGTGAGTGTAGATCATATTGTGGACATGCCAGTCTCATACATGGCATGCTAAAAGACAACTGCATACTTAAACACTACACATACCCAATATGTGTCATATGACCTAGCCACTCAGTAGCATCACAAGACATATGTCAGTTGTGCAAATGGTGATTGGTATGCATACTGTTTAGAGGTGCATATGTGTGGACACATACATCATTATGGTGTGTAGCAATGACAGCTATGTATAGTACTGTGGTTACAGTAACTGGATGGGGTATAGTACCATAGGCCATAATCATGAAGCATCAGGTGGTCACCCAAGGATACAAATGTTTCACAAACCAGCACTAATCATGCTGTGCTGGAACTGTACTACCTTGGCTAAATTCACCATTTCACAACCAGTTGTTACGTCAGTTTGTAAGGAGGCCAAAAAGGGAGCATTCACTGACATGAATATGTAGTGTGTTGCGGAGTGTTTAAATGCCCCAGGATAGGCCTCTACCCCTCAGGTATATTATGTGTAATGTGTGGATGAGATTTTGGATACTGGAGTGTGTCTTTACATAGGGTTTGGGAATCCTTTATATGTAGCATGTTAATGCTCTGTGTATGACGTGTATGTTATGTGCATGTTGAGTATCAACTGTGCCTATCCAATGGTCACTACAGTCTAGCCACATTTGTTTGAGATGGTCTGGGTATTGCATATGTTTGAGGCAGCTAATCACATTAGTGAGATGTGCGTGCTCTTACACCAAACATGCACAGCATGCATTATGGGTACGTGTGTTACATGTGTACATGGCCTACACCTTAACTATGTAATGCACTTTTTTTATTTACAATAATAAATGTAGAACACACTCACCAGCATCTG
Organism: Protopterus annectens; assembly: GCF_019279795.1. NCBI lineage: Eukaryota > Metazoa > Chordata > Ceratodontiformes > Protopteridae > Protopterus > Protopterus annectens. Next base: position 1,795,840,594 of record NC_056735.1, on the reverse strand, counting down.
TCAGCTGCCTTGATGTCACCCCAGAGGGACCTACATAGAGATGAGACAGTTTGTCAGTGGCCACAACTGTGGCATTGCTACTGTGTGTTTGCAATCTTACAGTACAACAACAATTTACATTCACAGGGCTACAGATTATGTTCCAAATGATCAGTATTGCACAACAGGCTCCACATCTCGCATATGCATGATCTACCAATACAGATAACGGTAGTCTACAGATATGCCATGTTACCTGCATGCTCCATGTGTGCTTGCTGGGTGGCTCCAACCTCCATCATGGTGCATGTCTGCTGCTGTTGTTGGGCAGGTGCCACCAGGCTCATGAGCAGCTCCTCCACTCTGGTGAGGGGGGGGAATGGATATTAACACCATTTCCTGTTGCAAGCTGTTGTCTATGCACATCAGCAGCATGCTGACTGACATGTCTGAGAAGATCACTGCAGTGGTGGCGGACATGTCTGAGAAGATCACTGCAGTGGTGGCGTACCTGCTCATATGTCCAGTTATGCAGGCCTACCTCATTGACCCTGCGGACATCTTGCCACATTGCAGTACGCTCCTGCTGGACCTGGCTGGTTCGTGAAAACATGAGACAGTAGTGCTGAATCATACTGCTAGTAATGATATCGTCTTCAGCACTACTGTAACTCTGATTCCTGTGGTGGGTCATGATCCCTGGAAGACAAATACAAAAATGTCTGAGGAAGTCATATGGGAGATTTAACATTATACAGTACAGATATCACTGAACTGCCATGTATAGCAACCTATAAGCTAACAGAGTGAAACACTGTAACTGCCACTTATCACTGCTCACCCCACAATTGCTTGAAAGTGCCTTGCTCATTCTCTATCTAATGAACCATGTTCTGCACAACAACAAAATAAAATCACTATATAAGACTCTACAAGAGTACCTGGCACCCTGTATGTAACACAATGCACCACCTAGCCACAGCAGATCTACATCAAGCTGATGTGTAAAGAAATATATAATCCGTCACAGTGTAAGGTCCAGTAAATGTATTACTGTTATACCACACAACTTAATGCCAAACCAGTGGCCAAAATATGTGCACAATTGGGAATATAGGTCACATACTGCTGTAGAACACTATGAATGTTGCTAGATATGCAGTTATATGTATTACCACACACATGTCAAAGGACATGTTACAGACATACCCACATACACATCAGACATAATTACAGGACACAAAGATATGACAACCCAGATAAGCTTTCAGTGTGTACTATATAGTACTGTGTCAGTACTTACACAACCTTAATCTTGAGAAATGTAATCTGTGATGAATACAGGGTCCACACAAAAGTGGATGCAAGTAATGTGGACATACACCATACTTTGCTGTACAGGCCCAGAGCTTCAGTTAGTACTACAGTACACACAGGATTTGCATTCAACATCAGTACCAATCAATAATCATAGATGATGTGCTTTAGCCCCCAATGACACCCTAGTTAAAACAAAGGGACTTATTCACACTGTATGCAATAGCACTTATTCTGCCTAGCAACAGAATACACAGCTTTTGCTAGGATCAAAGCAAGGACCCATAATACCATAACAAACAGTTTCCCACTAAGCTATCCCGCAGATAGATATCTTTGACGTATTCACAAACCTATACTGACCCTCAGTCGGTCAACACTACATAGAATCTATTGCAACAAGTAGTATGTTCATCGTGTTTCACTGTTGCAGTCATTACAATTGGGTTATCCTGCTGGCAGGCTACCCGCAGTCGGCCTGAATTCCAAAGTCCTGGTCCGGTTTCGGTTGCTGTTGCCTCTTCCTTGACGTCAGTGCACCAGGGGTATAAAAGATGCAGCCAGCGCCATTTTCTTCAGTCTTTCTTGCCGCGCGGTGCCCGAAGCAAAAGCAGTTCGCAAGTGCCGGTCGGCTACTCCTTAGATTTTCAAATTCGAATTTCAGATCCAAAGTCTTCATTAAAGCCAAGTACCCCATTGGGGAAACTTTTTTCTTGCTCCAGACCGATGTCAGAAAAAAGTTAATTTTATTTCTTGTGGGAAGCAAATACCTCAAGGATTTTCATTCTTACTGTATTCCTTACCTAGGCCCTGACCACAACGTTGCTAGTTGTCCGTTTTGTGCTAGATTTAACCAACGCACTAAGCGTCTGTTCGATTTTTGCAATTCATTACTTTGGCAGAAGATTTAAAATTATATAATGCCATCGGAACAGCAGACTACCGGAGTTTATAAAAAGTGAAAAAAAAAAGGACAGGTATCAGAGGTCCAAATCAGACTAGGCTTCGGCTAGGCCAGTCGCAGTTTCTCAGTGAGGTGCTGACGCCTGCTACCTTAGAGCCACAGGCCGCTTCCGACTCCCACGTGGAGCCGACTAGCCGCTGGAAACTCTAGGTATTGGACCCTCGGAAACTATTCCCTTAGTTGGGTCTGGAGCCACTGAGCAGGCACTGGCTTCTGAGGGCGTTTTCAGACCTACACAGTTATATGTGAAAACTACTTCAGCTTCAAGGGCAAAGACTAAAGCACCTCTGAAGACAAAAAAAACAAGTACAACATTCCCCTGGACAGGCCTCCATGCGTAAAACAGATGCTTAAAATGGCCAAAGACCTAATTACTTTGATCAGGGGTTCCCATCCCCCACCTGATAAGAGGCCTAGGCAAGAGACAGAATATGCATCTTCAGATCAGGTTTCCATTTCCTCTGATTCCCCTTCTGAACAGGAATACTCTCTTCCTCCCTATGAGGATTCTGATGCTGAAGAATCTATTCCTTCAGCCTCTCCTCCTTATGATTATTCTTTTGGGGAGACCCTGCATACTATAAGGGAGCACTTCCACTGGGAAAGCCAAGATTACTCAATCTAAGAAAAGGCTCAGAGATTTCCTCTTATTACCTCAGCACAGGCCCCTTGCTATTCCTCCTGTTTTAGACATTGTAGATGTATTTTCAGAGTCCAGTCTGTCTCCTGACTCTTTACCACCTGCTCTTGTTAAGCCAAATAGATACTACAGGGTGCCTGATTCACACACATTTCTTTATAAAAACCCCGCTGCTGCTGACCCAGAAACTCTCTCAGGGTCCCAAGTGGGTCAAGGCTTCCAGTGCAAAAAAATGTATCCCCTCTGATAGGGATTCAAGGGCCCTGGACAGATGGTGGAAAAATTTCACTTCTGCTACTTTGGCCGTTAGGGCCTTAAATTGTCAGTTTCATATGCTTAAATATCCGCAATACCTTATGTCACTGCTTAAACAGAAAATGTCAACAAATTCTGAATGTGCAGAAAACAAAGAAATGCAGGATTTATTGCAAGCAGCTGAACAAGTGGGAAAGCATACTTTGCAATGTGGTTTTGATTCTCTGGAGGCTTCCTGCAGGGCCGCTGTTGCAGGTTCTGTCATTAAGAGGCATGCTTGGTTAAAGGAACAGAATCTGCCTGATCATGTTAAAGCAAAATTATTAGATGCTCCATTACAGCATGATGCCTTGTTTGGTGTTAAAGCAGAAGAGGTGTTGAAGAAAATTGAGGACAAAGCTAAATCTATGCAAACAGTCAATGATTTCTTACAGGTACAGCCTCCCAGATTTAGCAGTAACTGGCCTACAAAAAAATGGTCATTTCCAGTGTCAGACAGGCCACAAAGAGGCAGATATAGACACCCCAGAGGCAGATCCCAGCCCCAAGGCTCGTACAGATCTAAACAATGGGGTGCTTCTACCCCCAAAAGCGGAGAAGATAAATCACAGCCATACAGAAAACAGTCTCAATGACATCCCCCTGCGAGCACCAAGCACTTATCTTCTGGCAGCTCCTTTAGGAGGAAAATTAGCACTTTTTTCACAAAATTGGCACATGATCACCCAGAACAAATGGGTCTTGAATATAGTGTCACAAGGCTACAGGTTCCACTTTCACACCCTGCCAAGGGCAAACCGCATGCCAGACCTGCCACACAACCAATGGGCAGAGGCAGAAAAACAAGTTTCATCCTTCATGGACAGGAGGGCCATTCAGAGAGTTCCACAACAAGAGCAGGGACTAGGATTTTACTTGAGACTGTTCTTGGTGCCCAGAAAGGACAAAGCCTGGAGACCAATACTGCACCTGTCTATTCTAAACACATTTCTGGATATTCCGAAATTCAAAATGTTGACTCTGCAGCAGCTTCTGCCCATGCTGGGCAAGAAGGCTTGGCTTGTGACTTTAGACCTAAAAGAGGCATACCTGCATGTCCCAGTCAGACAATCATGCAAAAGATACCTCAGATTTATAGCTGGCTCAATGCACTACCAATTCTCTGCACTGCCCTTTGGCTTATCTACTGTACCCAGGGTCTTCACAAATTGCCTGGCACTGGTAATTGCTTTTTGCAGACCGAGGAATACAAATTTTATCCTTACTTGGACGACTGTCTTATTCAAGCAGAGAACAAGGACATTCTGCTACAGCATCTGGCGTTTGTAAAAAGATTGCTAACATGCCTAGGGTACACAGTAAATGAAAAGAAATCAAAACTAGTACCCTCTCGAGAGACAATATTCCTGGGTGCAAGCTTAAATACAACTGCCCAGATGGCTTATCTCATGCCAGACAAAGACAACTGTCTACTTATTTCAAATGTTGGCAACAAAGACACAGTTGTCTGCAAGAAAAATTCTGCAGGCTTTGGGATTCATGGCATTCTGCTAATTCCATATGCAAAACTGCACATGAGGAAACTACAATGTATCTAAAGTGTTTGGACTCAACATTGCCACAGCCTGAAAACAGTAATTACCCTCATTCCCTGCCTACAACAGGAGTTTCGATGGTGGGCAAAGGCCTGTCACCACAACAAGGGACAGCCATTCATTTTACCCACTGCCAGGCAGACATTAACAACAGATGCATCAGATTATGCCTGGGGGGCCCATATGGCAGGAAGATGTATTCAGGGCACATGGACCACAAGCCAAATGCATCTACATATCAATCAAAAAGAGATGCTAGCTGTTCAAAATGCCCTGACAGCCTTCAAGGACCTACTTCATCCAGGAGAGCTATTGATAAAGACAGACAATACTACAGTCATGTGGTACATAAACAAGCAGGGAGGCACACATTCCTACCCCCTCTGCAGACTAGCCATGACTTTGTGGGATACAGCATTGACTTGGCAAGTAAATCTGCAAGCACAATTCATGCCAGGAAAGGTAAGTACTCTGGCAGACTAACCTAATGGATCCCCACGAGTGGAAATTGGATCCACAAGTATGATAACAAGGAACTGGGGATTCCCAGACATAGACCTATTTGCCTCCCCTCACAACTGCCAACTACAGAGATTCTGCACAAGGACTTATCACAAACAAGCATGGAAAGTGGACGCTCTATCTTTCAGCTGGAAAAACCTAACATTATATGCCTTTTCCCCCCACTGCCTCTCCTCCCCAAGGTACTCCTAAAGGTCAGAAAAGAGAAGCCAAAAATTATATGGATTGCCCCAGACTGGCCCCGTCAGCACTGGTACCCAATCCTAAAGAACTTGTCTCAATGCCCAGCCTGGACATCACCTCAAATTCCTCACTTATTGACCCAACAAAACAATCGGATCCTGCACAGCCAACTTGGGACCTTAAATCTGGCAGCATGGCAGATAATGTAGCCATACAAAACACACCTGTCTCTAAAGCGGTGATGGATGTCATTTTGGAGGCCAGGAGGCCCAGCACCAGAAAATCCTATGCAGACAAATGGAAGAGATTCTGTGCTTGGAATCGGGCACAAGGAATTGACACAATTTGTTCCAAACATCCCTTAGATTTTGCAATATTTAACTGAGATGCTGGACAGAGGCCTATCCTTTCCATCAATAAAGATTCATGCCTCTGCCATTTCAGCTCATTACAATACAGAACCACCTATTTTTTCTCATCCATTACTAAGGCAGTACCTCAGAGGGGCCAAAAACATAAGACCTCCAAGGAGAGCACCAATGCCTGCATGGGACCTAAATTTATGTTTGTGAAAAACTCACACTGCCTCCTTTTGAGCCAGCCTCTACAGCTGATATAAAATTCTTATCCTGGAAAACAGCTCTGCTCCTAGCAATAACCTCTGCAAGACGAGTCTCAGAGTTACAGGCACTCATGGCTGTGGAACCTTTCATCATTTTCCATCCTGACAGGGTTTCTCTGTGGACAAACCCGACATTTATGCCTAAGGTAGTGTCCAGTGTGGCCCTTAATCAAACAATTCATTTTGCCTACCTTTTATCCAAACCCACAGAATAAGGGTGCGATACTTCTGCATTCTTTGGACATTCACAGGCAACTACGCTTCTACTTGCACAGAACCAAAGCTTTCAGAAAGACTGACCAACTTCTAGTGGCATATGGTGCAGGATCACAAGGAAAGGCCATCTCAAAGTGGATAGGCCACTGCATTTGTTTCTGCTATTCACAGCATGGCAAATCCGTGCCCAAGGGCATTAGACTCCATTCAACCAGAGGAGCAGCAGCCACTTCAGCAGCCTTCCTCAGAGGAGTACCAGCCAAAGACATCTTAAAGGCTGCAACTTGGAGTTCAGTGCGCACTTTTTTACAAAGCACTATCCCTTACCTCTCTACTCTAAATCCAGGGCAGGCTTTGCCACTGCAGTTCTGCAGGGCGTTGTAGCCTCTCCTAATCCTATTTATCCCAGCCTCCCAACCTTTAGCTTTGGGATTCAACCCAATTGTATCGACTGCAGCAGTGAAACACTATGAACATAGTGCAGTTGTGTACCTACCATAAATGTAGATGTTAGTGTATTCACTGTTTCAGTCCAGGTTACCCTCCCACCATCCCCCTTTTCTTTTGCTGGGACTTGGGTTGTATAGAATAAAGTACAGATATGTGGTGTATTTGCTTGTAGATGAAGGAAATTTTTTTCTTTAGTGCATGCGTGCTTATTGGCATAATTTAACCTACCCTTTAGGGGGCACCTGACATCTGGGGCAAGAAAAACTGAAGAAAATGGCGTTGGCTGCATCTTTTATACCCCTGGTGCACTGACGTCAAGGGAAGAGGCGACGGCGACCGACGCCGGACCAGGACTTTGGAATTCAGGCCGACTGCGGGTAACCTGCCAGCAGGATAACCCAATTGTAATGACTGCAACCGTGAATACACTCTAACATCTACATTTATGGTAGGTACACAACTGTACTATGTAGGTGTGTGAGTGTATATAAATGTCTATATATACATCCGTTTGTCTACATATAGGCACCTATACATTTAACTTTTCATAGTGAGAATATCAATTATACAAAGGATGTAAGGTGTACTGTAATGCAATAAAAGCACACAGTCTTTGGATAAATGCATTGAAGGTGTTCACAGCCCTGGTAGCTTTAGCAGGCCTTACTGGCTTCAACATTGCAAACCACCACATGTCATATACCAGCACTGTGTGCTGTCTTGTTTTTACACAAAAACCTACATACAAATATGCACATACTAACCTTCAACATATATATCTCTCCCCTTCGCAAACAGTTGCAATATGTCTCCTGCTCTGTGCACATATACAGATGTGAATATCTATGACACATATATATTTCTCCGTATGTGTGTGGCATACAAATATGCACATACTAACATTCACCAACATATACGTCTCTCCCCTTCGCAAACAGTTGCAATATGTCCCCTGCTCTATGCACATATACAGATGTGAATATCTATGACACGTATATATTTCTCCGTATGTGTGTGGCATACACACACATGGTCCACACTGTTGTAAGTCCCTGGACTTCACAGCTGAACTGTTGGGCCTTGCTGCAACACAAATGGGTGTCACATATGAACACAGACTAACATTAGGTGGGATGGATATATATATATATATATATATATATTAGATATGGCAACAGATGCTAGATAAGCATACTAGACTGCTACAGCAGCTGCCAATGCTAAGCTACACTTTTTAGTATGACTATCATGCATGTGTTGTGCCGTCACACCCATGTTTATATGTCAGCGCTAATCCCCCCCAACAGCCATTGGCCACACTACTGTACAGAACACAGCTAACATGGATCAGATCTTTGACATTTAATGCTGAGCTGCAGATTTGACAGGTATGTCCCACTGCCCACAGGTACACACAGTATTGTCCATAGCAGTAGTTAAGCAGAACATCTGTGCATAAAGTACTGCTGCCACATATGAATGTTTCACATTATACACAATGTATGTGTATGTACACATTCTTGTTTCCTGCCTTTTCTAAGCTAGTCTAGTCCAGTTTTCAGATTCTGCTGAATTCAGGACTGTGGAATAAGTTCCTGTGTTGCCCATATCCTTACTTGGATAGGAGGAAGTTTCTCTGTTCACCAGTGAGATTGGGGAGCTTTGAGCAGCCTATCTGTTTCTGGAGGAGTGGTCACAGCCCAGAACTTGTAGTTTATTGGCCGTTTTGGGCTAATTCCTATCTCTTTCATCTCCCTTTCTTAAAACCCGCATTTGCATGGTTTTGCGCACCGCCTGTTAGCTAGGGTTAAATTATTCCAGGCTCCACAAAGTCTGCTCTTCAATTTTTTTCCTTAGAACTAGTCAAACACTCAAATTAAGCACTCTAATTTTCCTTTTACAGCCCAGCACTTGCTCCAAGCTCTCAGTAAGCACTAATAAATGCTAATATAACACCTCCCCCTTTACTGTACAGTAGTAGAAGGCTCCCTATTTCGTCCGTCCCAGACAATCAGTAAAACACTTCAGCTACACATACAGGCATGTCCAAAGGACAGTTTCAAGTATACTCTCCAGGCCAGCTGGTGAATCTGGGAATCTTGAGGCAATGTTACAATTGCCTCATGTACACAGACAACCCTCTCCTCCTTCTCACAAACACAAATGTATGTGAGAGATGCAACTGTACAGCCAAACTGGAGGCCAAGCTGTCTCAACCCAAGGCTGGAACAGCCAGCCAGGAGGAGAAGGGAAACACTTGCACCACACTTCCAGTCTCGCATAAAACAGTCATACATGCACCAGCAAACAACACACACAAATACACAAAAACATACTCGGATGCTCTAATTAAAAAATCTGCCTAAGCAGCAGAGACCTCCAAAGCAGACATCCAAGCAACCTCCACCCTCAAACAACAACCACGTATCACATACTTCACAAAGTCAGTGTGCCACGCAACCACAGCCCTTAAGGCACAACACACCCAATACACTAGTAATAGGTGACTCTATTGTCAGGCACACTGACGTCCCACTCACTACTGTAAGCTGCCTGTTGGGTGCCAGGATCCGCCACATAACACAAGCACTCAGGTCACTCCAGAACAAGTACAAATTTGACTCTGTCATTGTACATGTTGGTGTGAACGACCTGAGACTTGCCTCCCTGGACTACATGTAAAGACAGAGGAGCTCTCTGATCATGTAGCCCAGGCCGGTATGACCCTGAGTAGCATCTTGCCATCACCAAGAATGATGCCACAGTAGAAAGAAAAGTTTTAACAATTGGCTAAGCTATTGGTTTCGTTCAAAGGGGATCCAGTGTCTGTCAGCCTGGGACGACGTGCTCAACAAGCCATGCTGCTTCGCCAGAGATGGCTTGCACCTGTCGCCCCTAGGCTTTCGAATACTGGCCAAGGCTTTTGCCACCCCTATAGTGCCTTTTTTAGGCAAGGCTCAAAAGACAAACCCACCTCCATAAACAACAGAAGAAACCAGAAAATGAGGGTAATGCTACTCAATGCCAGAAGTTTAAACCTCAAAATGTATGCACTCGAGGCACTCCTTAGCATGGAGCAAATCGATATCTGTGCAGTAACAGAAACCTGGTTCAAAGCTCCAGAGAGCACCCTAGCACTACCAGGCTACAACTCGTACCATACCTTTCAGCCCCAAAACCGGGACTGAAATACAAAAGGAAGGGGTGTATCTGTTTTCATAAAGGATACCCACACCTCCGGGTTAGTAGCACAGCACGAGGCCTCTGAGACCATCCATGTGCAACTAACAGTGGCCAAAGCTGCTTTATAGATCGTAGCCTGCTACAGATCACCTACCTTGTCTCAGGACCCCCACTTGGCATTCCTACATTGGAAAATATAAAGTTCCTACCTAACACCATGATATTGGGAGATTTCAACTACTCAAACATTGACTGGGATAACTACTAGAGTACAAACTCCTTTGCCCAATGCTTCCTAGAGTTTATAAACTCAAACGCCCTGGAACAGCTGGTCACCACGCCCACAAGAGGTGACAACATACTGGACCTGATCATCACCAACATGGGGGATCAGTGCTCCACACCAGAGGTAAACCCCTCGCTGGTAAGATCAGATCATAAACTAATCACACTGGACATACACATCCTGACCCCACCCCCAGTCAAGGAAACCACTGTGAAAAACTTTTCAAAAGCCAACTTCACACTTCTCAAGACCGAGGTGGAAAGTTTCAAAGCCCCTAGCTAAAGGATAATGCTGCCCAAACCGGGGAATCCTTTACAAGTGCATTCTATGAGCATCTACAGGGATGTGTGGATCAAGCTATCCCAAGTAAAACCAAGACTCTCTCCTCCAAAAAGAGTTAACCAGTCTGGTGGTCCCTGGGCATAAATGAGCTATACAACAGAAGTAGGAAACTACTACATGATGGAGAAAAATCCCAAAAAGGAAAGGCATCGCTGATCAATATTAGCAAGAAACTACGATCCCTCATAAAATCATCCAAGACCAGTTTCGAAAGAAAAATTGCAAGAACTCTAAAGATAACCACAAAGCCGCCTTTAGCTATGTCAAAAATCTAGGTGGCAACTCTCAGATATGCTCTGAGCTAATGCAAAATGGCAAAAAATACACAACCAACTGAGATTGCCAACATCCTGGCTGACTTCAGTGCAAACTTCACCCCCCCTCGCCCCCAAAAGGGCCCGTGTCCATCCCAGAAGAATGCAGAGCCCCAGACATCATGGGCACGCAGGTAAAAACAGCCCTCTCCAAAGCCAAGAATGCAGCATCAATGGGACCGGATGGTTTCCCAGGCTGTGTCTTACACTAACTCCAAAAGGAACTAAACCCTCACCTAAATTCACTGCTCAGACTCTGCCTTACCACAGGCTATGTACCCAAAGAATGGAGTACAGCAACAGTCATCCCACTCCACAAAGGTGGTGCCGCAACAGAACCTGGAAATTATTGTACTATAAGCCTGACTAGCCTGGTCTGCAAAGCTATGGAGCAAATCATCATGGAACTTATAAACAGAGACATTGGGAACCTCCAGACACTGGACCCTACCCAATTCGGCTTTGTTAAAGGCAGATCCTGCCTCTTAAACCTAGCTGACTTCTATGAAACAGTTACCAAGTCCATAGATGAAGGAAAGGTAGTCCACATGCCTACCTGGACCTCGCTAAGGCCTTTGACACCATTCCCCATAGATAAGTTCACTAGCTTGAACATTAACCCCTATGTCACAAGATGGGTGACCAACTGGCTCACTGATGGAACACACATGGTCAGAGTTGCGGGTGCCATGTCCGACTAACTCCGTTACAAGTGGTGTCCCACAGGGCTTGGTCCTGGGACCCCTTCTGTTCGGTATATACTTCTCTGAGTTACAGGCAAGCACGGGAGAACTATGGCTGACAAGTTCACAGATGACTGCAAACTGGGGGCCATAATTGACTCGCCGGCTGACACAGACATCCTCCAGAAGGGTCTTACAGAGACAGATACCTGGTGTCAAAACCATGGCCTTAAGCTAAATGCCAAAAAATGCACTGTCATCCCCTTTGGGGAAAAACAAAGTGCCCACGAATTATCACATAGGTGGTAATCCACTAAGTACGGATGATGTACTTGGGGACCCAGGCAGATAGCAACCTCTCTTGTGATAATCACATTGCCTGAGTGGTTAGAAATTCCTTCTATGTAGCCCACCTAATCATGAAAGGGTTCACCTCTAGATCGAGAGGTCATTGTGCCCCTCTTATCACTCATTAGACCCATAAGAGTACAATGCTCCATTTGGAATGTACCTTACTTGACACCTACAACAGCTGGAAAGACCACAGAAGTACCTCACCAAGAGGATCATGGGCTCTCTCTGTCTCTGTGTCTCTCCCCCCCCCCCAATAGAGTGATTGAGTTTGTTGGCAGAGATTGCCACCTGCTTTTGTAGGAATTTGCACATGAGCATGTGATGGCCTCTGCACCAATTAGTGGCCACCATTTGCTAATTGCATGCAGCCTGCTGTGTAGTAATTGCAATAATCACTGTCATAGCAACCCAGTACTATAAATTGCTGACTCATGTAGGCATGGCCCTTTCAGCTTTCCAAGGTGGAGATCCTCCTTGTTTGGTGTGGACTTTATTGTTTAAAACAGAATGTTGGTACAGTTGTTGTATCAGAAGCCAGGGGTGTAGCCAGAGATTTTACATTTTGTACTCTGACCTAATGTTGCCGCTTCCATTACCCACTTGTCTGTGTAGAAATGTACTCTCCCCTCAAAATGCTACCCCAACATACATGGAAAGATGTACTTTATTTTCAGCTGTTACAATTAACTGCCATACAAAGCTAGTTATAGAGATGTATTCCTTTGGCACAAGAATTGTCTGTGAACTGCTATACTGTGAATATTCATTTACTCAGTTCTAAATAGTTTGCGCTTTTTTTAGTGTTGACATTAGCACAAGCTGCTCAGAAAAACTGGACACATTTCAGTACTGTGAGTATGCTTACCTACATCCTTGGTAGACCCTGCACACAGGTATATTCTACACTTGGGTAGAGTTGCAGAAGTACAGAAAGCGTAAGCAGTATTGTGTGGATTTTATCTTGCTGGACTAGTATTTTATCTTGCTGGACTTGCAGGGTTGCTGTGTACATGTTAGTTTGTCAAGGCAAGTAGTCTGCGTAACTCCCAACTGTGGACCTATCCACACGATAGCTAGAGATTAGCCTCTTATTTTTTCTGTGCACCACACAGGTCTTTTCAGCAATTGAGAAATGGCATTCTTACAGTTGGTTGCTACCAGTACATGGCTACATGCATTTGTATTTCAGTGTTATATTCCTACATAAGAGTATGCTTCCGAAACTCCTTCCAAAGCTATTTGCACAGTGTGTAACAGCAGAAAGGCTAATATGCCTCTGTGTTTCTGCCTCTCCCAGACCTCTTAACCAATCGGGTACATATTTGAACAGACTCGGGGAAAATTCAGGGACAATCGGGGACACGTTTAAAATATTAGTGCCATTAAGTTGAAACATCGAGAGAATCAGAGCATATGAATTAATACACCTTTTCTGAAGTAAAAGAAGTGTCTAACTCTTAATTATTGTCATTATTCATTAAGTGTAATTCACCACCTTTCTGGCAAAGTCGGTAGTTTTAGGAGGGATTCAGAGGGACAGAGCTAAAATTTGTCAATCGGGGACATCCCTGAAAATTAGGGACAGTTGGGAGGTATGGCCTCTGCCCTAAACAGATATGCCAGTGTTTGTCCTGCTGTGATACCGTGTGGGGTTGTAAAGTGATGGTGTAACATTATTTCCTGCTAGAATGGCTGCTTCTCTTATCACAGCCCTGTAATGTAATCCCACAACAACTGTTGGTCAACATCCACAGAACAAGTTGTGTGGTATGGTATTCCTAATTTTCTTTTACATTCACTCATTCTGATGCATGATATAATTTATTTAAGCACCAACTTGATGTACATCTACCGTAGCTTAGTGGTACTTCATGTTGCGTAGTATGTGCAAGGTCCGGGGTTCGAGACTTAGAGATGTTTTATTTTGCTCCTGAGCAGAGCAAGGGCCCTCACATACAGAGTGACTAAGGCACTTTTAAGCAGTTGTAAGCGGGTTTGTGTGGGTTTGCGCATTGCTGTGCATTGCTTAGCCAAGCACAAACTCGCTAACTACTGCTTAATGGTGCTTGCTTCCGCTCATCCCCGCTCTAATTTCTTTAAAAGAAAAGAAAAAATGGGGAGATAGGAAAGTGGTGAAAAAGGGGCACAGAGGTAAAGACAGTATGGAAAATAGTTTGGGATGTGCAGGACTGGTGTAGGGAAGGTCCATAGCTGCCCATTTCTTCAACAGCTGTGCATATGCAATAAATTTGGAGGTAGATATGAACCCTTCAACCCCCGAGAGAGGGGCGAGGACAGCAAAGTATGTTGTAATGCTAATTAAATAACATTTCATGTGTCCAGTGGACATGTGTGCAAAATGGGCAGCTATGTATGGGGCGTTTTTTTTTTTTTTTTTTTTTGGGGAGCAGATTGCCTTTTTATCAGGTGAGAGTGGAATGTAGGGTAGGGGAAGTGGGTATATTTGGGGAGGTAGGTTGGGAAGGTAAACAGACAAGACGCATACAGGGTCAGTATATGACATGCAGTGATTGAATACCTTTGACAGGGAGGGATGTGCAAGTCCATGAGCCCCCAGATGGAAACAGTGGGACTGAGGTCCCCACCCATGGGCAGTCATCACTGCACCTTCATGGCCCAGAGGGTGGCTGAGCTGGGGTCTGTGTAGGAGGAGCAGGCTGACCTGGGAGTTGCACCACTCGGGCCTCAAGCTGGCGTAGAGGTTCTGCAACAGAACATTCAGTCTCTCTACGCACCACAGCCCGGACTTTCGAAGGGTGATGAGTGCTGCTCCGCCCATGCTTGCACGGGGGCCAAGCCCCATCACCTGCAGCGCTTCCACCCGAAGGTGGCACAGTGCAAGTGGAAGAGGAGGTCCCCGGCTGGGCACCAGGTCTGCTGGTGCCAGGTGCCATGGCCAGCTGAGGTGAGAAAGGTGGGTCCGCTGGGACCGGCCTTCCGTATGGGTTAGTAACAGTCAATAGGATTCTCAATTAGTTATAACAGCATGTAGAGTATTCCCATTAAACCAACACACCAGATTTTCAACAGTTGAAAAGCCAGCATAACACATGCATATAGAGAACATTAGTGGACATTACAACAGCATGCAGGTTGAATTGATGGCAGCAAGCCACCAATATTGTGGTATTTTAACAGGGCACATGCATAGAAATAAATGCAAATATTTATAAACTAATAGGACGTATGTCCCAACAATTTTTTTGAGATTAGACCTACAGATTGAGGTGTGGAATTGCATTTTGTATAGCTCAATTAACAACTTGTATTTCCTTCTAGTTTTCACTACATTCTTGTTAACTGCAGTTATATGTCCCTTACATGTATTATTACACTACCCAATGTCCTTATATTGTCCAATTGGATTTTGCTAGATCATTATATACATGAGCTGTATCTTGCATACAAAACTGTCCAAGATGCAGATGTTACTGCAACATATTTTGAGAGTTGCTCACACTGCTGCTAAGATGGTACACTGACAGATCTACTTTCATATAATTATTTAGATATGTTCAGGTGAAAGTATCAGTTATATGTTAACAGCTCCCTACATTCCTGGCAGCATACTGACATTTCTGGGGAACACAATACCAAGCTACTCATGTGCCAGATTAACCTGTACACGCTGGCCATGAACCAACAGTTGAGGGCTGTACATATGCATACAAGGTACTGGCACTCCCTTCATCCACGTTATATGGGCCTACCCAAGTGTGGGTTGACACTGCTTAATATAACAATATTTTTAGAATGCAACAGTACAACAACATATCAAAGAAAATGAATCATACATTTATTAAAGGATTATTACTCCTTTATTTATTGGGTTAAAATACTTTTTGAAGGCTCTCTCATTTATTTTATACAACAGTACATGCAGAATAATTACTAACCTGCCGCATGACGCAGCCTTTGCAGCCAATCTTCATGGGCTTGCTGGTTCATAGCCTGGACACCTGCAGCTGTGAAGTAAATGCAGTGATATTGAGACATACCTATCCATAGTATAGACAGTCATAGCAATTCGTAACTACTTAATACAATGGCTACTCAGTACTGGGGCATTAGACATTGTACGGGATTCCTGGATCCACTGGTCCAGTTGGTCCTCCCTCCATCACTTCATGTCAGAATAACTGTGCCTGACCTGCTCCCCAGTCCAAAGAACACCAGTGGCACTGGTGAGATCACGGGCAAGACTGTTCCAGGCCTCCGTTTTATATTGGGTACCCTGGTACTGGCCCCGCAGGAGTCTCTCCTCGTGATTGTGGACAAGGAGCCAAACCATTACTTTGGACTCCTGGATGCCCCAGCGTTGCGCTCTAAATCAAGTGCCTTCTCCAACACCAGCCATGCTGACTGCAGAAGGAAGCTACAATCAGTTATAGCAAATATTCCTGCCTGTGGAGCTTAAATATGCCTCATTTCCTGCACTTATTTGTGATTGGCCAGTTTTGGAAAAACTCTGCTGTAGGCACGCTTGCTTAGCTGATGTTGGCAATGTTTAAAATTCCTTTGATAGATATGTCTGTTGAAAGTGCATGTTTGTAGTGCACAGTATCCTGAGTTCGAGCCCTGTCACTGCTTTTTATTTTCCTGCTGGGCAGACATGAATGGTTAAGGTACAGTAGAGGAGGTGTGAGCGTGTTTAACAGACTTTGCTCAACTTTGCCTAACATTGTTCAACGTTGCCCGACGTTGCGCTGGTTAGCGCGGTGCGCAGCTTCGCGGAATTGTATTTAAATATGCTCAATAATGGTAAAATGTGCTTAGCAGTGCTTTATATTGCTTAAAATAGGGTACTCATGCCTCAGAATGCATAACTATTTCACCTTTATATATTTGTTCACTACTGCATTTAACATTTCAATGCTTTTTACAAAACTTGTACATAATGTCAGGAAATATTTTTGTATACAGATTTCCCACAGTAAATGGAATGTGCAGTAGTGGGACTCAACTGGGAATGCCTCCTCTTTGTGCATAAGGCTCTAACCACTACGCTATCGCAATTTGCTTAATTTGCATATATTTTTCATATTAATCCTCTTCTGGTGTCTAAGCTGCTTACTGTAGCTAAGCAATGGGCAAACCCACGCAAATACGGGCAGCTATATCGGAAGAAAAAAAAATATTTAGTTTTGTCAGTTTAACATATAGGGGAATGTAGAGTTACATTGTGCACATGTGAGCGGACTCGCTCATGTAACTCAATTGCGGTGTTTCTTCATTGCAGGGGCGTAGATTTTTGGACTGCTCGGCAGTCCGACACGCCCCCTACATGCGCCCACGCTCCGTGTAAGCTTTAGAGTTGAGGCAGCGTGCCCTCATTAATATGCATGGCGCACTGCCATCATACTCTTACACTGGCGCTTCCATGTAAGATTAATCTAGTGTTACATGGAAGATTAGTAAATCCGGGGTAATGAATAAAATAAAAAGTTTGCTTTAATGTAGGAATATAACAAAGCAGTTTAAAAATGGCATTCTTATTGTATGGCATAGCTCTGGCTGAAATAAGTGAAAAACAAAGATCTATTAATGAACATAAGATATTTCCTGAGCAGTTTTTCCTTTCAGACTTCTGACAGTGGACATGTTTTTATAGTATGTGTTTTCCTCAAGATACATGTTTGTCACAGTATTAAGAAAAGCTTGACGTAATTCCTCATAGATAGATAAATGGACATAGCTTTTTATAGAATCATCAGAAAAAAGCAATTTTGGAAAGCAAGTATTATGCTTTTCTCATGTTTGCAGAACAGTTTACAAATATCCATTAACAGACAGGAACAGCAGCAGAACAGCTTGTACATGTGTTTCCTTTCAGATTTCTGTTAATGGCATCCTCACATCAGCAAAAGTGCTTACAAGTAAATCACAAAAGTATAATAAAAAAGTCTACCAAGAGGAAAAAACAAAATCTATGTGCATGACTAGAACTGTATATAACTATATTAATTCAGATATGTTAGAGGTATTTTGGTAGAAACACACTTGTTTCGAGGTATTGTATGGAGAAAGGAAAGTCATCATCTATACTGTTTGTGAAGGAAAACTTTGTAAATATATGCTATAATCTGACAGTAGTAGTAGTACGTGTGGTAAAAAGCTATTTATTGGTTACTGCTCTTAGTCAGATGCTGCATCAGTGTATATTCTGCAAGTTTCTGCAGTTAACAGACTGTGATAATTAGACTTTGATTTCAGCAGTAAACAGCTAGCAAGACTGTGTGTTTTAAGACATCTTCGGAGCCATCACAGTAACAGCACCTGATTTAGAATCCTAAAATAAAATTTTCTGACTCCATTCCTAAGTCAGAGTTCGATTTTTAGTTAATGGAATTAGTATTGCTTCAATCTTTGTTAGCTAAAAGTGCTCTTTGCAGCACTTGCACTGTGCCCAGAATAAACTCCTCCTGTAATTCATATGGAGTTGCATTGTATTTGGATATGCTAATGATAAATGTAAATTCTTTGAGGCCCATTGCTCCAACTACTGTTGGAACTGTCTGGGTATCCTCCTTCCACATTCCCCCTCATTTATGCCTGCAAATCCTGGTATTTTTAAGACCCCCTCCCAACCGCACATAAGACTTGGTCACTTGTTGAAATTTCAATGATCAGTGCTACTTTTGTGTCTTCATATACTTTTTTTTTTTAGTATTTTTGGACCTGTTAAGAATGGGTGATCCCATGTGATGTATGTTTTTTTTTTTTTTTTTTTTTTTTTATAACCTCTTGTGGCTGACATTTCCAGTTCTTCTTGGATACTTGGTTTTGCCACATTATTATGCCTTTCAGTATATAGACCCTCTACCATTAATGTATCAAACCCAGCAACAAGATGTGTGACTGTTTCCAGCTCTGCTTTACAAAATCTGCATTTTTTTTTCTCACACATGTTCAGTGGACTCTGTAAACCAACATGTATGTAGTCGTCTATCCTGGATCGCCAATATTAACATTTTAATCTTTTTGGTTTAAATTCACTTTTCCTTAACCATTCCTGCATCAGATCCTGATTGACACTAGTCCCTGGAGTTTTCTGCACTTCCAACTATATATGCCTTTTCCACGTTTCTTGCCTTCTCATCTGATCGTTCTCCTTGTATTTTTTTTGTTTGGCACATCAGTTGCTGCCTGACTTTTGTTAGACGTCAAGGAGGAGTGGAAGTTATGTACTTCTGCTAAACTATGCAGAGAAGTCATCTTGTACTTTGTTTTAAAACGGTTACTGTGTTTGGCTCTGGTGATTGTAATCCATTTCGGGAAGGTCCATACCTCCTTCAGAACGAGGAATGTATAATCTTGGTATACACATTTATATACATCCATTTGATATGCACAAATCATTTTTCTTTTCTTGTCCAACTGATTGAGTACCCCCAAAACTAAGTTGGAACAGGAAGAGAAAATTGGTTTATAGCTTGAACTTTGTTCCTGGATGTCAGGGCTTTTTTCCGTATTAATTTTAGTCTTCTAAAATATTCCTTACTGAAATTTGTTTGAAGCTTTTTGTAACTTCCCATCAGTTTCCAAATAATTGCACTTGTTGAAGTTCCTTTGTCACATTTCTGCCCCAGACTAATATTTTCTTGGTGCAGCTTTCCTGCTTTAAATTTTTCTTTTGCATGTTTATCAAGACCAAATGACATTATCTTGTCATCTGAGAGTATTTTAACTACTTGCAGTTGTACTTTCAGTTCCTTGTCTGATTAACTATTCAGTTTTAAATCCTCTGCAAAAAAGACGAGTCTTTATACTTTGTTTTCTGGGAGCCAAATTGTAGCTATGACCAAGAATATTAAGTAGACAGTTTAACGGGTTAAGGGCAAGATAACAGTGCAGCGGTGACAGTCACCCTGGAATATCCCCATTTGAATTATCACTGACATAATAATTGTCCTTTATCATGGCATGGCTGCAAAGTGGTTTGCCTCTTTTTTTCATGGTCACAGTAATGTAATTGAGCAATGTAGAGTGCATCATGTACACCTATAAGCATTCCTTTCTCCATGAATGTGAGATGCTGTCAATTTTTTTTTTGTAGTCTGTCCATGCCATACTTTGATCCCCCCTTTTATAACAGTTGTCCATTATGACTTTAACAGGAAAGTGAGCCTTTGTTCCATATAACTTTCTTTTGTTACCATTTTCTTCTATTGCCATTATTAATTTTTCTTCTATTGCCATTATTAATTTTTCTTCTATTGCCATTATTGATTTTTCTTCTATTGCCATTATTGAATTTTTTTCTTAATGACTTTAACCTCTGTGTCAATTCCAGTATATAGTTTATACATCGCTGGAAGGCAAGTTATTTGTTTTATAGTTTAGGATACCTTGCAGGTTCACTGTTAAGGAAGAGTATCATTTATCCTATTAACCAGGTTGGTGTCTGTTCATGATGCACATCTACGTAGCTCTTACCTAGGGCAAAATCATTGTGTAAAGATGTTAATATTTTAGCCAGAAGTTCATTACTGCCTCTGGTTTCCCATTTAGGAGCTTTTCTTAAGTTTGTTTCAGTTCCTCTTGCTGTTACTTCATCCCATTTCATATCATGTTCATTTGACCTGTTTGTTTTGCTAATTTATTAAAGATGTTATTTTATTGTGAATAAGTGATTTTATTTGTATGGGGCCATAGTCTGGTGTTTTATTATTTTATTTGAATTACTCATTTTAACTTTCTTATACACTGCTTATCTGAGAAGGGAATATAATTTGCTTTTAAATCTTGTACTTTTCCTTTTATATTTGTCTGCATTTTTGTACCTTTTCTTTTATGTTTATCTGCATGTCTTCCAAGATTTTCTGTTTATCTTTTAGTTTAGTTATTTGTAGTACTGTACGGTGGTGGTGCTGCAGTAGCGTTGTCTCCTCACAGTAAGACGCCGTCTGGTTCGATTCTCAGCTAGAGCGTCTTCTGCGTGGAGACATGCGTACCTTCGTTGAAGGTTGTGCGTCAGGGCTGGTAACTCGGCACGTAAACATCAACTACCAATCATTAGCGGACCAGAGTTCCGCTATGGCGACCCCTTACCAGGAAAAGCCGAAAGAAGACTACTATTTGCAGTACTGTACGATAGATCCTGGTCTGTTCTGATACTGCACGTTCTTTCACACCTATCTCTCAAGCATTTTTGTTGATCTGTTCCTCTTCTATATTCTAGAAGTGACCCTTCTTATTTGCTTTATAGTTTTCTCTGTTTGATGCTTCAGTGATAGCATTTGATTTCTTTCTTTATTTACCTTATTGTTCTGCTTTTGTAGTAAGATTTAAGTTAGTTGCAAAGTAATATATCCTGTTTACTTATATTAGGAATGAACATAGTAATTAATAATAGGAATTTGTGCATTTTTATCAGACTAACATTTTGCGTTTGAGTTTCTATAATCCTATTTCTTTGATGTTAATATGTGTATCCATCTCTATTGAATCAAGCAGGTCTTCCCTTAGATCAGTTTCTTGTAAACTGAGTTCACATTCTTTGTTCTCAGTTTTCTGTGGGCAGTTCACAAAGTTCCAGAACATCTTTCTGTGACGTATATTCTCTTCAGCTGCATCCTGCTTCATCTGCTCTTCTTTTATATGGGAACCAACTGGCCTGTTACTCATATTGCCGCATTGCAATTGTTTGCTGCAGACAAGTCTGAACTTTTGTACTGGCTTTCAGCTGAGGATTTCAGACTATCTTTACAAGGCAAGTGATCAGATGCTTCCTCTTTCACCTTAATTTGGGGACTCGTTGTTCCATCATGCTGTAACATTACCAGAGTTGGATTTTCTACACCAAATCTTTCACTTTGCTGGTAATCTCTAATTTTGATTACTGTTTTTTTTTTTTTTTTTTAATTCTCCATTACTAATCTCCTTTTTCTACTCCCATCTCCTTTTTGTGAAATGTTCCATATCCGGATGCTTTTGCCTAGGTTTCTCTTCCAATAACTTTGGTGCTGCTTTTTTTGTATTTATTAGTTTTGCTGTCTCTCTTGCATAAATATTGCACCATATTAAATATTTTTTTCTTTTCCCATGCCCATATTTCTTCAGATGTTTCCTGTTCCACCTGTTTCTCCATATTTTGGAGACTCCTTGTTCCCTCATGCAGGTATTCCATAACTTCAGCTTCTGTTTGTTTAAATTCTGTTGTACTAATCCTCTGTTCTCCATTCCCCCTTTGTGACCTTATTGTTTGTATTGTGAAATTTTCTATATCTGGGTGCCTTTGCCTGTATTTCTCCAAATATCTTTGGAGCTGCTTTATTTTTGTATTGATTAGTTTGACTTTCTTCTTTGGATAAATATTGCACCATATCATATCTTTCTTTCCCACATCCTGGTTTCTTTTTTATACCTTTCAATAGTCTCTAGGTCTTGTGCTTTATATTTTTGCACTTCCTCTGTGTCACTTTTTTTTTTTTTTTTTTTGTCAAACAGCCCAAAGTTTCTTGGCTATAGAATTGTTTTTCTTGGATCTGTTGTATTAATGAACACATTTGCATTTGAAGCTTTTTGACAGTTTTTCTTCTCCATTATCATCTTTCCTCTAATTTCTCTCGGTCTTTTTGAATGTCTTCTGTCTGGAAGTTTTGGGCTTCTTTGGTATCCTCAGTAGTCCACACATTTTTTATGGCTGTTATTTGGCCTGTCAGGTTTTGTGGTTTTTGTGGACTACTGCTACTTCAACATGGGGCCTCACGCCGTTGTGGGAATGTTTGTGTGTCTTAAGGATTCTACACTAATATTTTCCAGTTCTGGAACCTGTGTGCATACTAGTATTGGGCAATTTTTATCCCTGGACTTGTGCATGCAACTGTGTCTTTTTTTTTTTTTTTTTTTTTTTAGCATACTTCTGTCCATGATTATATGCTGTATAAAACGGTCTATAATCAGTTTTGTATTGGTGAGATTTTGTGAAAACAGGGTCCACCATTTGAAGGTACTTGTAAGACTTGAGGATGAATTAGTTTCCAGCAATACTACTCTCCTTTTCTTGCTGATTTTTAATCCTATCTCCATTTGGACCCCTGGGTGCACTGCACTTCCTTTTACATCTTCAGATTCTGTATGACAGTATGTTCATACCTGCAAGTAGACCTGCTTCTGTGCTGCTATGTGCATTTAGAATCTTCTTTATGGCATTTTGTTCCGTTTTTATAAGATTAAGTACAGACTGCATTAGACAGTTTATCAGTGGCTGTAAACCTGTTTTATTGAATACATAACATATACACCTATAAATGATATCAAATTCCTTGACCTTTTCTCGCTTGGAGATTGTTTGGTAGCTGCATAGCAAGTTATTGTTGTGCTTCAGTTCAGGTTTTATTCCTAGCCCCAAGCTAGTTTATAACTGTTTTATGCTGCTTTTTTTTGTCTTTGTTTGATGAATTTGCTTTTCTTAAATCATAGATGGACGAAAAAAGTACACAGTATGTCGTATCTCGCATGTAAAAATGACAGCATAACAAAGTGGTTTGCAGGAGCCTATCCCTCTTGTTGTGTCTTTCGGCTTTTCTCAGGAGTCGCCACAGCGGAACTCCGGTCCGCTAATGATTGGCAGTTGATTTTTACGTGCCGAGTTGCCAGCCCTAACACAACCTTCAACGAAGGTATTCCCATTCACGCATGTCTCCACGCAGAAGACGCTCTAGCTGAGAGTCAAACCGGTCAGCGTCTTACTGTGAGGTGACAATGCTACCGCAGCACCACCACTGCCACCGCAGATCAGGAGCCTACCCCTCTAAATATATTAAAAGCAAATTAAAGTGTAAAAGCACATGTGAAAACACGAGTCTCTGTGCATATTATCTACAGTATGAATTAAATCAAAATGCATTCTGAATTGAAGTTATCGTAATACTCTTGAGACCAGCCATTCTACACCCCTTAGGGTCTTTGCCATCAGTCTGAGGTGGCATGACTTCCTAGAGCAAGCTCTGTTCAGAAAAAAAATTAATTTGCCCCTTTACACAAATATTATCTCTGAGCCGGAACAGATTAGTAGCAGGGTGTGGGATTGCATGTAGTCTTGCTTCTCTGCAAAAGTGGCAAATATTTAATCATCCTGGTGGACTGAGTATTTTTTAGTAAGTTTATTGCTGTCATGCAGACAATTCAGCATCAAAACAGAAAATACATTTTGTTTATAGTAGCATTAATTTGATTTCCCTGGGCATATATTTAACTATACAACATTTGTATTATCAACATAACTTTAATATTTCTAATTAGCATTATCCAGTATTAGTGTGACTGTGTCCTTGGCAAGATCAAGTTTGATGTTTTATCAACCAGTCTGTGCTCTAAATTTCGGTTCAAACACAGTTCTATGATCCACATCCCAATTTCTGCACTTGCTTTAATGACACATTCCTGTTTTTGTCATTTTATTATGCCTTACTTTCTTTAACTACTTGCCCAAGTTGTGTACACTTTTTTTTGCTAATCATCCTAACAGAATTATTATCTATGTATTCAGTGCTATCTGTACTTCACTTTCGAAAGCTCTTTCAGCAAAGACATGCCTGTAACAGTGCCTTGAAACTGCATATGCTGTGTTCCCTACCTAATCCTCCCCAAGCTGCTATGTGATAATTCAATAATCATACATTTATATAAGTGGACACAGTTGTGACATATTCTCATTTACTAACATTTACACATCGCTTGTCCTCTTCTGTACGTTCATTGTCGATTCAGCATTGCATAGCCAAGTCCAATGCAGTTCTTCTCTTGAAACTCATTCCTCCTCAAATGAATGTATTGTTCCTACAATTCCCATTTTTTATGCAACTCCTCCAACCCTTTTTCTAAACATCCCACCTCTAGTTCTTCTATCTCTATATTATGTTGACTGTTCCAAATAGGGTTGGTTTAGATGTTGATTCCATTTTTTTTTTTGGCAGCCACCAGAATTAAACCTGGCAAGTTTTACTATGTTTAGGCAATTCAGATCATGTATCCCAGTTAAAAAAATATTTTCCTTTGTTACACCAATTTGCTCACTCAATATTTCTGACAGTAATATGCAAGGAATTTTTAAATCCTGGCTAGTCATCACACTCGCAATAAATGTGTTCTAAATTACCTCTTTTTTTCCCATCACACTTATTTGCAGTCTACCTGAGGAAAAAAATCTTTATGGTCTGCACATCTAGAATTTATTGCATATTTAGGAAGCCATATATATGTATCCTCCCAATTTTTCTTTATGAATTGCTTCCCTAATCTTTTCTAACTTCCTCTGATTCCTATAGTTATCATACAGTTTTTTATATGCCCTACTGATTATCCTGTTTTTTAACAGCAGCTATTTTGGATTTAAATAAAACTGTACTAGTGCTGGCTTTTCACTTAGGATTCGTCTATTCCTTTATCTTTGCCTATACTGTTGATATCAATCCTTGGTAGGGAAGATGATCTCTAGCCTGCAGGCCAGGTGTTTTTCTTGGCCTCTTCCTATTCTGTTACATTTCCCTCTCTAATTATTTACTTCTAATACTTTGGTTTTTATGCCTGTTTTCTCCTTCAAATTCCTGACCCCTTTTGCCTATTCTCTGTGTCCCTAATTGCAGTCCTCCCTGTTGTATGGTAAAATGAACATGTTTCAAATTGTTTTCAAAAAGAAACTCCTCCTACAGTCTGGGATCAGTCCTCATTTACTTCTGTAATTTTGGATTTTGTCTTGCTTTTGGATTAACTTTTAAGGCAAGGAAGAGAGATTGGACTACAGTCGTCTGTTTAGGTTCACACATTTGGAATTTCAGTTTCTCCCAGCCTTCCTCGTACGTCTGCTTCAGCTGTATGATGTATACCACTTATTTGCAACACAAACCGATCTCTGTCAGAAAGTTACATTCCCACACTGTGGAAAGTATCGCATATAATTCCCCTCCACAAAGGTGGCCCCTCCACAGAACTAACCAATTACCGCCCCATAGCTATTCTCTCTCTCCACTCTCCAAAATACTAGAGAGATGCATACACTCAGGTCTCGGACTTCCTCCTTACTAACAACCTCCTTTCCAGTACTCAGCATGGTTTCTGACCAAACCATAGCACCACCACTGCCTTACTCTCCTGTACTAACACTATCCTACAGCATAAAAACAATGGCTATCTTTCCTCTGCTACTTTCTTAGGCCTATCTAAAGCATTTGACATGGTCCCACACAAATAACTCATCTCTGTCCTCCATAACCTATCCTTCTCTCAATCGGTCACCAACTGGTTTCAGAGTTACCTGTCTTGACCGCCAACAATCCGTTGTATGGCAGAATGACATATCTCCCCAACTACCTGTCTCCATAGGGGTTCCCCAAAGATCCATCCTTGGACCCCTGCTCTTCTCTGTTTTCACCAATAATCTAGCCTCTGCCACCAAACATGGCACACGCATACAGTACGTGGATGACTCCACCATCATCTGCTCAGCCCAGTCCCTACCCAAACTGCAAAAAGCCACACAGGAAGCCTTTTCCTCTGTTGAACCTTGGTTATCCGATGTCCAATTAGTACTCAACCCAAACAAAACTAAACTACTCCTCTTCCCACCAAGCTTACTCAAAACAACTCACTTTAACATCACAGCAAAAGACGACACCACTATATACCCAACTGAACACACCAAATTGCTAAGAGTGGAAGTATACAATAAACTAAAATTTGACATTCACATATCCATGACCATAAAAAAAGTCCACAAAAAAACTAGGAGCGTTATACAGAAATAAGCAGCTTCTCACCAAAGCAGCAAAGATTTCAATAGCAAATTCCCACCTTATCTCCACCCTACTTTATGGCCTCTCCAATATATAACCAACCTAAGGCAATGTGATCTAAACAAGCTAGAGACCTGATGCAACAAAATCACCAAATTCCACAGGAGCATCCTACCGTAGTCACCACTGTCTCTCACTTGCTGAACTGGGCTGGCTTGAACTCCTGCACCTCCTTCAATGGTATCAATTCTCACTCGCCCACAAACTAGTAAACCATCCACTAAATGCCCCATCACTCCAGAATCCACTCCAACCCTATTGCACCACCAAACGACTAAGATCCAGCAACAAAAATCACTTGCAGATCACTAAAGCCAATAACTCCTGCTGGTGAAGCACTATTCTCTTGCACTATAGCCAAATTGTGGAAATCCCTCCCACCCACAATTACCTCCATACCATCATGCACACACTTCAAAACTTTACTAAAAGCGCACCTAAAAACATGCTG
Source organism: Protopterus annectens (assembly GCF_019279795.1). Taxonomy (NCBI): domain Eukaryota; kingdom Metazoa; phylum Chordata; order Ceratodontiformes; family Protopteridae; genus Protopterus; species Protopterus annectens. The sequence continues at coordinate 1,795,813,422 of NC_056735.1, read as the reverse complement.
GCTATGCCCTTGCAACTCCCACTCTATCACCCACCCCATCCAACCACTACCTTCCTTTCCACCCCACTACCTTGATTATAGCAAGCTCAGATGCTCAGAAGCCTAGTACTTGCTATACAGCAGGAGCTTCTTATTGTAACATTTGTTTAATGTCTGTTATGTACTTCGCAGATAAAGATTCTAGTTGTCTACTGATGCACTATGTTCTTCATCTGTAAATATGTTTGTAATTAATTGCTATGTTAATCAAATTGTTAATAGCTATGTAATGCAGTGTAACTACTGTACTGTCTGTTTATTTTAACTGTGGAGCTTTTCTCCCTGGGCCTCCGCTGGACCTACATCCAGTCAGACACTCCCGGTCAACAAATGTAAATTAAAATAAACAGCGGTCAATGAGGTTTGATTTTTTAACCACACATGTTTAATAACTCACCATCATAACATGCTGCAGTTTTATAAATCACTGTAAGCATAACTGACATGCACTTTGGAGTCATTCTTCCATGTTACCTTAGATGCATAATTACCGCCTACATCTTTCTGGTCTGTTAGGCTAAATAAAACCACCCTGGTAAGCAGGAACATCCGAGCTATATTCTTCATGCCCACTGAGTTGAATGTCACAGCCTGCAGTAATACACCTGTCAGTGGTAGGTAAAAAAGTGAGCAACCTTTTCTTTAAATTGTTTCTGTTTTAAATCTTTTTACCACTCTCATTGTGAATTGCATTGAAATTCAATGCACGCATGTATGTATCCCACTTACTCGGTTCAGTTTTTCATTACCTAGTTTTCATCCCTCATGATTTTAATATTGAGTTCACAAGTGACCACACTAATATTTTTACTCCTTGGGAAGAGTCAACAGTCCAAGCATTGAATAGTTATTTACAAATATCACTTTCCTTAAAAAAAAAAAAAAAAATGTAGACTGAAATGATTTCCAACATATCTTAAGCAATTTACCTACACAGAGTTGTATATTAAATTTTTTTTGTCAACTTCCTTTGAATCTAGGCCTAATTGAAATGCTGTTTATAATGCAGTTGTGCATTCTGTTGCTGTCCTTTTGGCTGGATTTATCTGAAACTGTGCCTCTCGCCTCTAATCTTCACCCAAGTTGACAATTTATTTCTGGTCGGTCTCCATAATGAAAATAAATAGATTTCTAGTCACTGGGACAGCTTTACTAGTCAGGTGTTTAGAGGGGGCTGCCTTGGAAAGGGTAGTAGTTACTTGGAGAGAAATAACTGCCATAACCTAACTTTCTGAGCACTGTTTGAGTGCTAACAGGTTAGTTTGCTGATGGGTTCTGTTGTTTCTTTAGTCTTAATTTACTATTTATGGTGTGGCTGTATGTTGAACTGCAGCCTGTGCAACCCTGCTGTAGTTATAGCCGAGTAATGGGTTATGAGCACATGTTTTAATTTTTCCGTCAAGTCAGTACTCTCAAATCACCATTTGGTCTTTTAGTGGATGTTTTGGATTGATTGTTCCCATGGCAACATTTGCTTGCACTTACCTTAGCTTGGCTACTCCTGCTTTGCTTCCATTTGTGCTATGAGAATCAGCATGTTGCTTCACACCTCTTGTACTTTTTTATGGTAGTATTACACCAGCCCTTCCCTTAGCTTCCTTTTGCACTTGGGTAATACTTAAGTAGTGGATGATATGGAGTAGCCAGCAGACATGCTACCTTCCCATTACCAACTGCTTAGCACTTGTTATCCTATGGCAATGTAGTAACTGTTTCATGTTTGCTAATAATGAACTGTTATTTAACACACCTGTCTGACTGTGAGAGGTGTCAATACTAAGCTAATACACAGGCATCCCATTTATACTGCTTTGTGTTTTTTCCTCAAAAATTGTACTCTTCCCCAATCCACTATTATAACTTTAAACAGAACACAGTGCCATTCATTGATGCTATAAAAGATCCTTGCCACATCCTCCTAGAACTTCTAAGAGCAGGCCTTAGTAGAAGTCCGTTAACCCTCCTACTCCTACTCTGCATACCTAGAACAACATCAGCAACAACAGACTTGCTCCCAATCCGGTAAAGTTGAACTAGTTTCTGGTAAGAATGCATTGGTGACTGGAGACTAATTGTTAAGCATACAGATCACCATTAAATAGGCTGGATAAGGGTTTACTGTCAGATGCCTTTATGGTGCCAGTTTCACAGATATTACATGGACCCATAACAGCTTTTCCTGAGATGAGTATGATGGTGAGGTTTCATGTGGGAGTGTATTACCTGGGCACAAAACCCTGTTGGACTTTAACAGCAATGTGGTGAACACTAGGCACATGATGGATGCAGGTAAGACTGGTCCTGAATAAAAATCTTTGTACCTAGGCATAATTTTTGGTAAAAGTAGAGAAAGTAACTTTAACAGCTGGTTTATTAGCTGGTGTGCCAGAGGGATTGCATGTCAGCCTGGCAAAAGATGATGTAGTTCTATTTGTTTTCTAAGAAGTGGTCTGAATGTCTTGCTCAGGGGTTTCCACATACTGGTAAAATCCTTTGTTTAAAGTGAAGGGTCACTACCATTGACCCTGACAAAGCAACAAACTGCACTAAAAAGTTTATTGCCCATGTAAGCAAATATGTAGATCTAGCACTCCCAACTAGAACCAAAATACAATGGGAACACCCTTTACAACAAGAAGGGAACTCCTTTAAACTATATAGTAAGGCTAGAACTCCACAGAATGAGGATACCTTAAAAAAAAAACATACTAAGAAATTTAATAGCAGCACAAGGACCATTGAAGCGACCCATTGCCTGAGATTAGCTTCTGAAGCAAAGGATAACAGTTTATTCTTTATCTTTGTTAGAAATCTAAGAAATCTAACATTGCTATGAAATTTCCATTAATGTGACTCCCCCACTCTGATCCCAGTGGCCTTATGAATATACGTGCAGATAAGCTATTCACAAGAACATCTCTAGAATCTCTTAGTCTCTAGTATCACTAAGGAAGATGCTCTTAAGGTGTTATCAAAAATCTTTTCACCATGGGTCTTGACAGCATACCTGGATGCTTATTAAACACTATCAAACAGGTGCTCTGTGCACTTCCTCCTTAAGTTGTTAGAGCCTAGCCGCAGACTGCTTCACAATCCTGGTGCACTGTTGTGGTGATGGCCCTCCTTAGGAATGACCTTACCATGGAAACTGGAAATGACGGACCAGTCAGCCGTCTGGGTTTGATCTGTAAAATTATGTAGCATATCATAACCAGTCTCTTTAAAGTGTGATATGAAGAATCTGGGCTTTACCCCCCCCCCCCCCCCGCAAATGTCACCATCAGAGAGAGAGTGTGCCTGTTTAAACTGTGTTAATTTCTTCAAGAGGGTACCAGAAGCTGTTGACAATGGTTTTGATCTTTACTGGGCAAAATTAGTCAGGAAATCTTTTTGCTTCACTCAACTGTTAGCCAAAAGTCTCTTATCTAGATTCAAAGATATTGTTCTGTATATTCAGCACTGATTCGAACCATTATGGTGTACAGCGCACCTTTTGGTATGTGCCCTCCCTCAGCATAACCTGTTGAGCTTCTGAAGTCTGTTGTTCCTAACTAAAAAGCTGTCTGGTCTGGAAACCTGGTTCTTGTACTCTGTGTTCTGTAGACTCCTGAGGGTTCTTCTGTTTTGCTTACTTTGCCAGTGAATAAATCTAGTGGTCCTTGACAGCAAGTCAAGTAGCCCATCTAACACTAGAACCAGAGACCGGAACCTTCATCAGCACATAATGTGTTGGACCAGGGACTTATTATCCAGCACCTCGCCCTTCTTAGGATCTAAACTGCCTCTATAGATTAAGCAATGTGATTTAGCATTTTCCTCCATGCTAAACCTAGACAACTGGGTGGGTGCACTGTTTAACTCTGGATTAACTGTCCTTTCCCTCCCTGAGAAAGGAGGTAAAGATTGGCTGTGGGTATTGGCTAGTCATACATTCGTAGGAGTTTCAAGGCTGTATAAATCTGACCATGTAATATGTTTCTAAAACAAAGCCTTTAAAAACTAATAGGAAATGTGATCAGTGTAAGTGGTGCAACAGGTAGAAAGTTGCATTTAGTGCATAAGGTTGTTGGTTTTATTCCTTCACCAGGTACATTGATTGCTGATACTGCAGTGTCATGTAAGAGAAGTGCTGAACTCTTGAGTGTGCTGTCTTTTTGTATGAGACATTAAACCGAGACCCCATCTGCTTGAGTTGGTGGTAGCTGAGGTGGATGTAAAAGATCCCATGGCGCATATTGAAAAAAGTAGGGGAAATTTCCTGATGCCCTGGCAGAATTCCCCTGGTAGTATAAATACCACCTTAGGTCTTCCCTGAAAAGAGGCTACTAGCCTAGTGGGACTAACCTGGTCAACAAAGGGTAAATAAAACGACTTGCTTCACTCTCATTTATTTTCTTCCAAATTTGCATCAAACAAACTGATTTGTGCTTAAAGATTTAATGCCTAGCTAAAGGGACAGCTCAAGAAAGCATCCAACCTCACCACACGTGCACTAATTTGTTTTGTTAGGAGGCAAGTTTACACTTTTTTGAGTAAATCCTCCTATATTTGGTGGTATCCAAGTGAAATGTGATTCCTTTCATAGGTAAGGACAAGGGAAGTTTGCAGACAATATTAAGCCTAGACAGTAATCCCATATTTAAAAAAAAAAAAAAAAAAAAAACCTTCAACCTTAAGGAAAGCCGTACAGGATTGACTGAGGAAAAATGAGGCTGCCCAGCCAGTTGTCTAAGTTTTTTTACCTTGAAAGTGCCAAGGGTCTTTCTCTGCTAAACACGTAGTGGAAATTTGCTTCAGAAATGGGAATGTTAGGAGATGGATGTATCGGACCAGCATTTCTTATTTGTTAGTGAGTTAACCTGGTATTTTGAGGAACAGTTTGCGTTGTGAAGTAATAGGAGGTCAACGATTGATCTCATGACTAGAAAGATTAGACCTAGATCCCTCAAGGAATATTCTGAAAAACTGAGTATAAATAAAGTTGGCTTGCCAGTCTTCCTGACAATTAAGATTTTTTTGACACCACTGATCTTTTTGGTTAAGAACCTCCTGAGGTCTCAGAAGTTGAATGAAATTATTGCGAAAAGGGGCATTGTATTTCAGTAATGGGTCTGAGATACCAGTGAAGGGGACTCTAGAGGAGATGCTTTTGGAGATTAGATGAGGCAGAGAGAAAGCTTTCCTAACTACTGTGGCGACGTGGCGATCAAAAGATGCAGGTAATCTTGTTGATGATGCTTTATCTCTTACAGCAGTGTCTGATTTGATTTGAGGGGTATGTCAACTGTGTCGTGGAAAATTGTTTAGTTTACCAAAACTAACTATTTTCAACATTGATTTGAGATTGGTGTCCTGCACAAATTAACATGCTCCAACCCATGTTGGAGCAGTTGGCAAACACTCCTGGCTACGGTCATCTACGTTTGCAGATGACAGTAAATTGGGAATCTCCATTCAATGTCCGTATTTAATGAGGTCTGAGATTTATTTCATAACATTACATATGAGGCTAGGGAGACTGTTGGGCCACCCTTGTACAATAATTGATTTCCAGGCTTAAGTAATAGAAGTAGTGGCGAGGCTTGGATTAAAGAGGTTAAAGTGGGGGTTCAGATAAGCCATATTTGACACTGATAATCGGGAAACCTGGACTGTTATCTAGGGCTGTGGATGAAGTAGTGGTAACGTTTGAGAGGAGTGACTGGGCTTGTCCCATTGTGATTAAAGTGGGTGACTGAGGAATACTGACAACTGTGGCTGGAGTAAATTTGCACTGTGGGGTGTCTAGGGTATTAGCCATTTCCTGTCTGTCAGAATGAGTAGTGCAATTGTGGACTAGCCCTGAACATTGTTTCGATGTTAGTTCTTCACTTACATAGTTAAAGAAGGATTTAGTTATTTTTTCATTTGCATCTTTCTTTTCTTACAGTTCCTCTAAGCTGCTTACTGGTTTGTCTGTTCTTACTGATTGTAAGTAATCTTGTTCTACTTATTTTAAGCAAATGATTTCTCTCATTACGTAGTTTATGTATGTATTCTATCCCTGATTTTTTTTTTTTAATTTCTCATGTGGTGGGATAGGGACAACCTTATCAACACAAATATTTCAGTGGGAATAGAAGTCGGGGCAAAGGCAGTAGCATTAGTAATAGTCAGACAGATTACAGCAGAATTTATTTAGCTCATCAAGTAACTAAGTAAAAAATATTTTTTTTCTTTTAAGAAGCTCCTAAACACAGAGGTATGTGGAGGATCAGAACCACCAAGAGTACTAATTTAACAAGGGTAGACAATGCATATGAAAGTATGTAAGAAGTGGTCATATTTGTGAGGATAAAATCAAGGGTATTGGGACCACCTAATAGGGTGGTTTAATTGTACAAGCGAGTTTGGCATGTATGTGTAAGTGTTGGGCCTGCTGACCACTGTCTATGTATATACTGCCTGTTTTATTGGTGGATGGTTGAAGTATCCCAGTAGGAAAGTGTTGGGTTTAATGGGAATTTCAGCTAAGGTGGCAAGAGCTGCCCTGCTCAGAATGGGATAATAGAGTATGTTTACTACTTCATAGCTATCTTTTGAGCTCATCTATGGTGATTTTGACATGTAGGTGAACTCTGTCACGAGACAATGATATACATAGTAAATACTGATTATTCCCTCCACAGTTGCTTGTATTCCCGAAGACGCAATGGGCATTTAAACCCAGGAAAAAGGGGTATTGCTTTCACTGTTTTGAAACCATGTCTCTAACTGCACTTATGTGAATATTCAAGTTGCAGGTGAGCCTCCATTTCTGACGTTTTTTTGTTTAGCTCCTGACAGTGAATAAAACCATGTTAGGTTATAATGTCCATCAGTTGGACTGGACTGTGCTTACAAAAAGCTTTTACTTTTCTGTAATGCCCTTAGCCAGAATGTGAAAGCCTTGGTCAGTCAGGTTAAGTTAATCTCTGGCAAAGCAAGAAGACTTCTAGCCATTTTGTCTCAAGTTGAGAAGAAAAACGTTTTGCACTGACATGGCTAGAAGATATATATATATATATATATATATATCTATTTTCTTCCTGCCATCTCTCTCTTCTCCGTTTCAGCCTCCTTTTAATAGGTGAGTCTCTATATTCAAATGTTGCAGCTAAACTTTGAACCCACATCCTGTTAACACTGAAATCCATTCAGAATGTAAACTTATTTAAAATTCAACTAAAACTTCACCTATAAAATCAATGGATCTGCGGCTGTACATCTCCAGGTTAAATGCCATTGCAATCTTCAGTTTGCCATATTGTTGCACCATTTCTTTTTCACTTGTAATCCTATGACTCGCAACCAGTCCAACACCTGAATAGTTTTACTAGCATCTCCCAGCCATATACATAGTGCCAGATTCAATAAACCCTACAC